>NW_006408685.1:592729-608989 GCF_000296735.1 Chrysochloris asiatica | reverse complement strand
TCTTTGTATAAGTCCTTTGTTTCTCTGGTTATATTTATTCCAAGATATTTCATCCTTTGGGTGGCTATTGTGAATAGTATTGCTTCCCTAATGTCCCTTTCAACACTGTCCTTTTTGGTACAGAGTAATCCAACTGATTTTTGTATGTTGATCTTATACCCTGCCACTTTGCTGAATCTTCCAGTGAGGTCTAGTAGCTTTTTACTGAGTCTTTGGGATTTTCTACATATAGGATCATATTGTCTGCAAATAGGGAGAATTTTACTTTCTTTTTGTTTCTTATTTTAACAATTACAAATTAAATTCTTCTTTAAAGAGGCATAGTATAATGATAAAAAGTCAATAATCTAGGAAGACATAACAATCTTTATTGTGCAAACACCTAAGCAAAGATCAAAACAGGTGATTTAAAATACCACAGAATTACAGGAGGAAATTGGATATCCATAAATATATTTTGAAACTTTAACTTACTTCTTTCAGTAGGAATACTGACTTTATAGTTTGAATAATAGATTATTGTACATGAGCTGGTTTCCTTATTGAAATCATGTAAACCAGTCACTTCTTGCCTTTATAGTCCCCCCATTTTGGGTAGCCAATGCGTAAGTTCCCCCCACCTGTCGACAATATGTACCAAGGGAATGGGAATGATTTTCACTGTAGAGATTTGTCTACTCCTTTGTCATACTGCATCAACAAGCATAGGTCAAGTTCATCCATTTATAGTGGGTTACTCCTTTTTTTCCCCCTCTTCTTTTTTCCTCTAATCATGTTCTGATCATCCAGCCATTGATGACATGTCAAATGGGAACTATCTGAAAGTGTGGGTATTCTTGTTCATCCACCATCACTTTATATCAACTGGATGCTTCACACTTAGTTCTAGTTCTCTGGGGCCATGCCCCAGGTCTCGTCATACTACTGGTTAACTACATCTCAATCTGAGTTAACAGGAGTCAAATGAATGTGGTTGGACTTAGTTCACATCTTTATTGCTGTTTTTCCCCCTCTTTACCTTATCAGTGACCTGTGTGGTCAACAGCAAGACCATATGCCTGCTAGTGTATTCAGTTTCAGTCTTGGAAGGGGGTTTGCCTTGAGGGGACCTGACCACATGCCATGATGGCTCCCTGAGGAACAACTTGCTTGTTCTTCTACTAGTCAATTGGACTTCTGTTATTTTATTTATATATTTATTTTTCCTGCTGGTCTTTCTTTCAAGAATATCCTCCAGACTGGTCTGCTTGTCCTTTCATGTAGGATTGTCCCACCTCAGAAGTTTCTGGATGAGGATCCGGATTCCAACTATGGTCTTGTGCAATGCAAAGGCTCTGCAGGGAGCCTCCTTCACTGGGCAAGTTCTAGCCCCATTTTTGTTATTTCAAACAGTTATAGTCTGAAGACGGACTTACAAGCTTTCTTTGGTAATGTTTCTGGCTATTCCTCTCTCTCCCCTTCAAGTGTCTATTTTACAATAGTAGGCAAGGGAAACCAAGATTCAACAGGCAGCCAAGCATCTTATCATCATTTCCACATTTTACCTATTCAAACTATGCCTCAATCTTTGTATCCACAAAAGAAGTGGTGACAAAGGTCATACTTGTCTTGTCCTTACATTAATTATAAGATTTGTATATATTCTATTAATTATGTTGAGTAATTTTCTCTCATTTTCTAACTTGGTGATTTTTTTTTTTTTTAATAAAGAATTGGTATTGAATGTTGTCAAACACATTTTCTGCATCAATTGATATGATAAAAAAAAAGTATTTTTCTTTTTTATTTATATTGTGGATTATGTTGTTTGTTTTTCTAGTATTGAACTACCCTTGTCCCTTTTATGAATCCCACTTGGTCATGATGCATTTTTTTTTGTTGATATGTAGTTAAATTCTATTGGTTAAGAATTTGTTGAGAATTTTTTCATCTATATTCATGAAGAATACTGGTCTATAATATTATTTTTTAGTGATGTCCTTTCCTGGTTTGGGGAAGAGGACTATGTATGCTTCATAATACATATTAGGACTTTTTCCATATTTTTATATATTCTGGAATTTTAAAGATAAAATTGGTGTCAGCTCTTCACTCAATGTTTGGTAAAATTCACAAATAATGACATCTGGGCCTAGATATTTTTTTGTTGTTGTGAGTTTTTTGATGACTTGAGCATTCTTTGTTGTTGTTGTTCTATATCTGTTCAAGGTTTTTACTTCACTCTGTGTTATTTTAAGTAGGTAATTTTTTCTTAAAATGTATGTATTTCCTCTAGATTTTCAAATTTTTTTGGAGTACAACTCTTCATAGTATTCTGCTTTTTATTTTTAGTTCTATTGGTACTGTTGTGACATCACATATATGATTTCTTATGCATGTTATTTATGTCTTCAATATCTTTTCTTTTGTTAGATATTCCCATATTTGTTTATGTTATTAACCCTTCCAAGCAAGCATTTTCTGGTCTTTTTGATTCTTTCTATGGTTATTCTTCAGAATCTTAATACAGGAAACCTACAAAAATGGAAGAATATATCATGCTCCTGGATAGGAAGACTTAAAATTGTGAAAATATGAATACTGCCCAAAGAAATTTACACATGTAATGCAATCTCAATTCCGATTCCAGTGACATTCTTCAAAGAGATGGAAAAAAACAATTATAAAACTTTATATTTAAAAGAAAGAGACCAAGGATAAGCAAAGCACTGCTTAAGAAGAAGAACAGGGTGGGAAGCCTCTCACTCCTTGATTTCAAAATTTACTACACATCTACAGTGGTCAAAATAGTATGGTACTGGTATAACGAAAGATACATTGATAAATGGAACAGAATTGAGAAACCAGAAATTAACCCATCCACATGCAGGCAACTGATGTTTGACAAAATACCTAAGTATATTGAATGTGGAGGAGATGGTCTCATCAACAGATGGTGCTGGCAGAATTGGAAAGCGATATGCAAAAGACTGAAACAAGACGTTCACCTCACGCCTTATACAAAAACCAGCTCAACATGGATTAAAGAACTAAATGTGAAACCCAGAATTTAAAAGGCCATCAATGAAAAAAATAGGGAAAATACAGGTCATATATAGACTACCAAACATTTTGAAACTTATGCAAACAAAAATAGACAAAACAGATCAATGGGACATACTAAAAATTAGAAACTTATGTGCATCAAAAGAGTAAGAAGGGAGTTCACAGAATGGGAAAAATCTTCTTTTCATCAGACAAGGGACTCATTTCCAAAAATATAAAAACCTGCAACAACTCTACAAGAAAAGGACAAATAACTCAATTCTCAATTTAAAAATGGGTACAGGACATGAATACAAACTTCACCAAGGAGGATATCCAGCAGCCAACAAACATATGAAGAAATCTTCATAACCTCTAGCCATTTGTTGTTGTTGTTAAGTGCCATCGAGTCAGTTCCAACCCATAGCGACCCTGTACAGGGTTTCCGAGGTTGTAAATCTTTACGGGAGTAGAAAGCCTGATCTTTCTTCCGTGGAGCAGCTGGTAGTTTCGAACCGCTGACCTTAAGGTTCGCAGCCCTATTCGTAATTACTATGCTACCAGAGCTCCTTCACTAGCCATTAGCCATTAGAGAGATGTAAATAAAAACAAAAATGAGATATCATCTCACAACAGGAATAACAACAAAGATAAAAAAAAATATAGAACAATAATTGGTGGTGAGGATGTGGAGAGCCTGGGATCCCCTTACATTGCTGGTGGTTCTGCAAAACAATCCAGCCATTCTGGAAAACAATATGGCGGTTCCTCAGAAATTTGTAAATAGAAATACCTTATGGTTCAACAATTCCTTTACTTGGTATTTATTCACAAGAAATGTGAGCCAAAGCACGGGTAGATATATGCACACCAATGTTCACAGCAATACTATTTACAATAGCAAAAAGATGGAGACCACCTAAGTACCCATCTATGGAAGAATGGATAAATAAAGTTTGGTACATACACACAATGGAATACTATACTACCCTGAAGAATAACAAGGAAGTGGCAAGCCACCGCATAACATGGATGAACCTTGAGGACATTATGCTGAGTGAAATCAGTCAGTCACAAAAGGAGAAATACGGCATAGATCCATTATTGTAAAAGATTAAGTAAAAGCACCCACACTAAAAGGGGGAAAATCATTTATTTATTTTTCTTTTAAATTTATTATTATTATTATTGTTTTGTTGTTGTTGGTTACCGAGGTGTGTGGGATGCAGTGTGGGGAAGGGAGGGGAAGGTGGAGCACAAGGTAGGGAAAAGGCATAGGATAGTGGAACACAGGATTTGAAATATACACAGGATAGCTTGGTGCTGGGGTCGGCAATACATTAGAAGGGGAAAGGAAAAATAAGGCTGATGGGAGAATAGCTAGGCAGGTTTACAAGGCTAAATGGGACAGAGGTAAAAAAGGATCTAAGCACTAACATGGGAAATGTGTGTGACAGGATTGTGTTCTTTCACCATACTTGTTCAATATGTATGCTGAGCAAATAATACAAGAAGCTGGGTTCTATGAAGAAAAACCTGGCGTCAGGATTGAAGGAAGAATCATTAACAACCTGCGATCTGCAGATGATACAACCTTGCTTGCTGAAAGTGAAGAGGACTTGAAACATTTACTGATGAAAATCAAAGAACACAGCCTTCAGTATGGATTGCATCTCAATATCAAGAAAACAAAAATCCTCACCACTGGACCAATAAACTATATTCCTATCAATGAAGAAAAGATTGAAGTTGTCAAGGCCTTCATTCTTCTTGGATCAACTATCAACATTCGCGGCAGCAGCAGTCAAGAGATCAGACGACATATTGCATTAGGAATATCTGCTGTACAGGAACTTTTTTTTTTTAAGTGGTGAAGAGCAAAGGTGTCACCTTGAGGACTAAGGTGTGCCTGACCTAAGCCATGATATTTCCAATAACCTCATATGGATGTGAAAGCTGGAGAGTGAATAAGGAAGATTATAGACAAATTGATGCCTTTGAATTGTGGTGTTGGAGGAGAATACTAAAAGTGCCATGGGTTGCCAAATGAACCAATAGATCTGTTTTGGAAGAATTGCAGCCAGAGTGCTCCTTGGAGACCAAGATGGCTAAACTTCGTCTCTCATACTTTGGACATGTTGTCAGGAGGGAACAGTCACTGGAGAAGGATGCCTTGCTGGGTAAGATGGAGGGTCAGAAAAAAGAAGAAGACCCCCAAAGAGATTAATCAGCCAGGTGGCATCATTGACGGACTCAAGTGTAGTGAGGTTGGCCCAGGATCAGGCATTGTGTTGTTCTGCTGTGCATGGGGTCGCTATGAGTCGGTTCTGACTCTATGGCACCTGACAACAATAACAACATATTAATAAAGACAGCTTTGAAAAGGAAATTAGGAAAACAATATCATTTACAATATTCACCCAAAGGATGGAATACTTAGGGATAAATCTAGCCAGAGAAATGGAAGTTCTATAAAAAGAAAACTGCAAAACACTCCTGCAAGTAACCAAAAGAGATTTTAAAATGGTAGAATAAACCATGCTTGTGGATAAGAAGATTTAACTTTGTTATAATGTGTATACTGCACAAAGTAATGTGCAGATGTAATACAATCCCAATCCAGAGGTGAGTAACAAAATTGACTACAGCTCAGTATTCAAAATGTCCTGGTACTGTTACAATGAAAGATACATAGATCAAAGGAACAAAATTAGGAATCCAGAAGTAAATCCATCCACATATGGTCAACTGATCTTTGACAAAATGCCAAAACACATTAAGTAGGGGAAAAGATAATATTTTCAACAAATGGAGCTGGCAAAACTGGAAATTAATTTGCAAAAAAATGAAAAAAAAGACTCATACTTAATGCTTTATACAAAAGCTAATTTAAGATGAATTAAAGACCTAAATGTAAACCCATAACTATAAACCTTATCAATAAAAAAAATACACAAACTGAAGGGCTCTAATACATGACATACATTCTAATACATGACATAAATACAGTATGAAACAGTATAAAAAAAAATACAAACAACAGATAAAAAAATAGATGACAGATACGTAGCAAAAAGTAGAAATATATGTGCATCAAAAGATTTAATCTAAAGAGTAAAAAGGAAGTCCACAGGCTGGGGAAAAAAAAGTAACACATTATCAGACAAGGGAGTAATCTCTAAAATGTATAGAAAACAATACCTCTACAAGAAAAAGTCAAACCCAATTAAAACATAGGCACAAAACATGAACAGAACAAGGAAGACATTCAGGCAGCAATCAAACATATGAAGAAATGTTCATGATCATTAGCCATAAGAGATATGCAAGTTACAACAAAAATGAGATACCATCTAGCATTAAAATTGAAGTTCTAAAAATAGAAAACAACAAATGCTAGTGAGGGTATGGAGAGACCGAGACCCTTCTACATTGCTATGGTGGTGGTTATGTGCCATGGAGTCGGTTCCGATTCATAGCGACCCTGTACAGGGTTTCCGAAAGCTGTAAATCTTTACCGGAGCAGAAAGCCTCATCTTTTCCCTGTGGAACAGCTCGTAGTTTCGAACTGCTGACCTTACGACTTGCAGTCCATTCGTAACCACTATGCTATCAGAGCTCCTTTACATTGCTGTTGTTGTTGTTGTTGTTGTTATGTGCTGTGGAGTCGGTTCCAACTCATAGCGACCCTGTACAGGGTTTCCAAGGCTGTAAATCTTTACGGGATCAGAAAGCATCATCTTTCTTCCGTGGAACAGCTGGTAGTTTCGAACTGCTGACCTTGAGGTTCGCAGCCCAATTTGTAACCACTATGCTACCAGAGCTCCTTTTACATTGCTATAGGGACTGAAAAATTGTTCAAACACTCTGGAGAATAGTATGACACTTCTTCAGAATGTTGGAGACAGAAATGCATTAAGGTCCTACGAAGCCCTATATTTGGTATCTATTTACAAGAAATTCAAGTGAATTTGCAGTCTATAGCATTAACCCACAGCATCACACCAGGACTCCTTATTTTAGTACATAAAGAGCCCTGTTGGTACCGTAGGATCAACACTGGACTGCTAACTAAAAGTCAGCAGCTCTGCAGGCGAAAGAAAAAGCTGTCCACTTCATAAAGATTTATAGTCTCAGAAACTCTATATAGTGTCATTATAAACCAGAATCAACTCAACAGTGGGTTTGGTTTGATTTCGTGCAAGAAAAGACTTGGAAGTTTTCCAATTATTTAAAAGCTGCATATATGACAAGTGAGGAAATTATTGTGAATTGGGTTGGTTCAATTGTTTTCAAGGTGAGACAAATTTACATTAACATTAAATGACAAGTACGAGGACAACTTGGACATTCATAATCTGGGCACTTACTATATAGAAACATGTGTATGATGAGAGGATAAACTGTTTAAGTTTACAACGAATGAATTGAAGACAAAAAATAGCCTTAAAAGTTAAGTAAAAGGGTTTACAACAGGCTTAAATTAACACAGTCAATAAAATCAATATATTGCTAGGAAAAAAAAAAAAAAAAAAGAGGCATGGGGGCAGCATCTGACCTCCTCTTACTTAACCAAGATGGGAGGATCTAACTCAGCACCAGCCCAAATCTGATACCTATGGGACTGAGGTTAGCCATTCCTCCAGCTATCCCCACAACCCTCTCTACTCAGATGGGCCTGAACATTCATTGCAATGGTCACACAGACCTCAGAAAGCAACACTAACAGGGAGTTGATTAGGAAGTTGGCTCCCTGATTTACTGAGGTTGAGACCGCTCTTAATGTAATGAAAAATGGTCAATTCAATTCACTTTATAAAAGATATGAAACTAATGAAAATATAAGCCTCAAGCATGTGCAAATGTTTAGAATTTGATTTCCTGTACCTACCTCAAAAATTACTTGAAATTTCTAAAATTCAAATTCCATTCAAGAATAAGCTTTGGTCATTTGAGGAAAAAAAAAATATTTACAACCTTTGAAACTATTACAGGGTCACTGTGAGTCAGAACTAACTCAATGGCAGTTAGGGTTGGTTAGAGTGCAGGAAACCTCATGGCTTTTGAGATATTAGGTAGTGTACTCATGTTAAGTGCTGTTGAGTGGGTTCAAACTCACCAGCTGCCCCTTGGAAACCCTATACAAGGCAGCTGATGAGTTTGAGCCACCAACTTGTGGTACACACCAACCTTGCTGTCCAGTGCTTTATCCTAGAGTGCAACACACACCAGGACTCCATTGTACTCATGTTGTTGTTGTTGTTGTTAATGGCCATTGAGATGATTCCGGCCCCTAACAACCCTGTATACAGTTTCCAAGGAGCAACTGGTGAGCTTGAACCACCAACATTGCAGTTCAAATGGCTTTGCAGTCTGGCATCTCCTTGTACTTTCTAATTTGAAAATAAATCTATCCCTTTTCTCTTCCAAAAAAGGCCTGTCTTGGAGTCTTCTCCATCTCACATATGTGGCAGTCAGAGAATTCAAGTTTTGACAACATCCCTTGTACACAGAAAATCAGTGAGGACTTGACTTGAACAACACTACCAAGTAACTTGAGCAGCCTTTTATAGAACACTCTATCAAACACCTGCAGATTACACAATTGCTTCCAATAAACATTTACCAAGTGTATTAGTTTACTAGTGCTGCTATAACAGAAATTTCACAAGTGGATCTATCAACTGAAATTTATTTTCTCACAGTTTAGGAAGCTTCTTGGTGATGGTGCTGTTAGGTTGGTTGCAACTTGTAGCAATCCTATGTGTAGCAAAATGAAACATTTCACAGTCCTAATAAAAAAAAGAAATACAAGTGATGACTCCAGTAGATATAGTCATGCAAATGCTCATCACAGTACTCTACACAATAGCAAAACATAGAGACAGCCTAAATACCCATCAATAGAATAATGTATAAACAAACTTTGGTACATATTGGAATTCTATGCAACCGTGAAGAATAACAATAAATCTGTAAAAGACCTGATAAGCTGGATGAACCTTGAGGACATTATGCTGAGTGCCACTAGTCAGTCACAAAAGGACAAATATAACATGAGGCCATTACTATAAAAGTTTAACAAAATATTTCCAAATTAAAAGAAACATTATTTGAGGTTTACCAGGAGTGAGAGGAGAATCTTGTTGAATGACAGACCAACAGAAAATAAAGCATACTATTTAGCTGTTAGAATATCAAGCAAATTGTTTGCTTTGGATGCATCAAGACAAGAAAATTCAGGGTGTCAGGGAAAACACCCTCCTAAGACTGAAACTCAAAGGGAAACCATGAGGACTCTAGTGCACTCTCAGGTGACTACTTTGGTCTATTTGTGAGTATAAGTGGGGGAAATGCAGCAAAGAATACATAGGCTGAGGTTGGACATGGTCCATTGACACCATTGACCTTGAGGTGAGAGAGAGAAGAGGAAGAGCTGAGTGGTCTGTAGTTTAGTGAGATGTATGAACTCCCGAACTCATGGGCACTGACTCAGCCACTAGGAGCTAGAGCTGAGAGTGAAGCTGTCAACTGCTCTAAGAGCAGGAAGGTGTGTGTGAACCCCCAAACTTGTAGCTAGTGCTCATTTGACCTAGCCTGGATGGCTAAATGAACAGAACTCAACCAGATAAAGATGAAGATGTTTGAAAATGTAAGCAAGTATAAATTGGCTAAAATTTGATGAACTGGACTTTTACTTATGGACGAACTTGCTTAAAATTCCAACCAAAATGGAAGGATTCTTCATATAAAGGATCAAGCTTGTTTTCTCAGTGCACTGGGTTGATAGGGATAGACAATTTAGACCATGTCTATAAAAAACGGGGGGCTATGAAGGCACAAATATCTGACTTACAAGCTTGCAGCAGTGTACTTCATTTCAGAATGACGAGGTTAATTTCGAATCAACACTGAGTAGTTTTCCTCTTTTCCAGATGCATATGGTGAAAGGGGATAGGGAAATGAAGTGGTAGAATTTTATCACTCTATGGTGAGTAATAGTTAGCAGGATTAATTGCAATTGTCACAACTGTAATTGTAGAAGATGTGAAACGAAAAAGGGGAGTAATTAGTCTTCGGTTTCAGGAACAGAGAATTCCCAGGCCCATCAATAAGGAAGAACATGAGTGGAACATGAGATCCTACTTAGAAAAGTGGCAACAACAGACACCATGGCAAAAACAATGGCATACAGAGATAGAACACCTGCAGACTCCAGGCCCATGGATTGACAAAAGCTGTATGCCTGTCTGCAAGAGACTAGCTTTCAAAATGTGTCCTTTGGACATTTCATTGAATACATGTTTTATTTTTGTATGTGTACATCAAATATTTTTGCTTTGTTGATTTGTGAAAAACAAGACGTAAAAGGGAAGACACAGGGAGCAGGCAGGATAAATGTTGTAGGGAGGGAATTGTAATTATTTAGATGAAACAAAATGTATGATTGCTTGAAAGTAAAGCTGATGATTTTATCTGTTAAATATCACTGAATTCACAATAAAAAGTTAATAGCTAAATAAAAAGTTGCTACAAGGTTTTATTAAATGAGAGAGGTGTCTAGCTTTAATGAAGCTGAAAATTCACATTTGTGTTTCCTCTTATATGTTTTGCCTAATGTTGGATAGCATTTAATAATCTGCGTTTCTGGTAACTAAGCTTAGTATGGAGTCCTGGTGTGACACTGTAGAATAAGCACTAGAATGCAAGGTCAGATTGAACTCCAAGGTCAGCAGTTCAAACTCAACAGCCGCTCCTTAGAACTCCTATGTCAGGGCACTAGGAATCATAATCGACTTAGCAACAACAATGCAAATACAACAAAACTTAGTCACAAATGTGTTTATTTTAAATTTTATAGAAAAGAAGCCAGTGGTTTAAGTAGTAGAGCAACTCTGCTTAAGCATAATGCTATTAGTGTTTGTCAATTTTGTGGTTTAATATGTAAAATTTTGTTTCAAGTCAAGTTGTTGTCAAGTACCATCAAGTCAGTTCCGACCCACAGTGACCCTGTATATGGTTTCTTAGGGGTGACTAGTGAGCTTGGACTGCCAAACTTGAAATTACAACCAATTTTGTGGTCCAGTGCATTAACCCACAACAATATACCAAGAGTCCAAAATTTTGTTAAGATATGGTATATAAAAATTTTCAAAAAATAATGCTAATCTTTCATTGTTGTTGTTGTTGTTAGGTGCCATCGAGTCGTTACTGACTCATAGCAACCTTGTGCACAGCAGAACGAAACACTGCCTGATCCTGGGCCAGCCTCACTACTGTTGCCACGCTTAAGTCCATCAATGCTGCCACTTGGCCAATCCATCTCGTTGGTAGTCTTCCTCTCTTTTTCTGTCCTTCAACCTTACCAAACATCATATCCTTCTCCAGTGAATGATCCCTCCTGATAATATGTCTGACGTATGAGAGGTGAAGTTTGGACATCTTGGCCTCCAAGGAACACTCTGACTGCACTTCTTCTAAAACTGATCTATTGGTACTTTTGGCAGCCCGTGGCAATTTCAATATTCTCCTTCAACACCATAACTCAAAAGCATCAATTCTTCTACTGTCTTCCTTATTCACTGTCCAGCTTTCACATGCATATGAGGTTTTTGAAAATACCATGGCTCATATTTATAGGTAATCCCATCTAAAGTTGTAAAATTGACTTCATTTGGATTTCCATTACTTTCATTATTATTATTACTATCATTTTTATTTTAATCAAAGGAAAAGGAAGATATCTTAGTGGATCCCTGGCTCCCAATCTCCATTGTTGTCTGATTGCACCTGCAGCAAACCAACCTAAGAGTCCACCATTGACCTTTTTTCCCCCTATGCTTCTGATATACGGTATCCTGGCACCCTATTCATACAAGTTGTCCTCACCTAGTTTGACTAGTTATATGGTGGATTCAAATCAGACTCCTTGTAAGGGAACATTTAGGTGTTGTCCCTTCATCATGGCCACAACTCTTTTGGCAATGGGGATGAGATCAGGGAACATGTTATACCCTACTGTGTCCTCAATTCAATTTGTGCCCCTGCCCAGGTTTCGCTTACACTCCAGACTGTTGGCATGTATCACATCAGAGAAAGAGCGAATGGAGGGAGAGAAAGGCACTACCTGGGTCCGTGTTCTATTTTTTAGTATTGGACCTAATCAGTGCAAGGAAAAGCTAGGGAGTATGTCAGATGACCATACGGAATTCAAAAAGAATTTATTAAACTCAGCTTTGCTTTAAATCTGATTTATAAAAATGTAATTGTTATTTTGTCCCGAATCTGTCCTACAGGTGAGTAAACTTAGATCTTAGTTAAGTCAGAAAATAGGCAAATAACACTCACCATCCACAACGAACACTATTTCTAGGCAAGGAGGTGGAAGGGAGAAGCAATTCCCAATATGTTGTTGCTGTTGTTAAGTGCCATCGAGTTGGTACCACCTCTTAGTCACCCTATGCACAACAGAACAAAACACTGTCAGTTCCTGTGCCAAACTCACAATTGATGCCATGTCTGACCCCAATGCTGTTGCCACTGTGCCAATCCATATCACTGGGGCTCTTCCTCTTTATCTCTGATGCTCCAGTCTACCAAGCATGATACCTTTCTTCAGTGTCTGGTCCCTCCTGATAATAAATCCAAAGAATGAAATCTGACCATACTTGCTTCCAAGGACCACTCTGGCTGTACTTCTTCCAAAACAAATCAGTTTATTTTTCTGGCAGTCCATGGTTATTGTTGTTGTTAAGTGCCATCGAGTATATTCTGATGCATAGCGATCCTGTATAGGATTTCCAGAGTCCTGGTGTGACTCTGTGAGTTAATGTGCCAGACTGCAAAGCCATTTGAACTGTAGGGTGGCTATGGGTTAGAACCAACTTGAAGGCACTTAACAACTACATTCATAATTAGAAGTCATAAAAAGAAGTCTCAGGATACTCTCAATGTGGGAGATAAGGGTACTAAATTTTTAGCAGACCTGGAGCTAACTTATTTATTTTTACCCATAATCCAGACAGACACTTGGGCAGTGGCCATACAGTGATTGAGGTCAACAGAATGCCCAAGGCTAAATAATAAAATAATAATAAATTCCCTTTTTCCAGTGAGGTAAGACAAAACTTTATCAGAGTCTTTCCTGTATGTTCCAGAATGCCAAGTCTTCTTTTTGGTGAAGGAATGATTAACTATGCTAGTTGCAAATGTACACTTAGAAAAGGCAGAACTCATTGAAAGCATTAACAGGAATAACATTCTAGAACTTCTATTCTTGCTGGCTCAAGGGAAGACTGCTGAGTTTGGAAAACCACACCCTGAACAAGTACAAGTAAAACAAGAAGTGTGGGATATTTCAGACACAACTAAAGATATAGCACCTGTATTAATAAATTTAATGCCAAACACACACTATCCATCAAAGAGACAGCATACTTTAAAACTAGGAACACTGAGGGAATTTGAGAATAAAATCCTATCTACCAACAATGGTTGGAGATGCTATAAAAGTGGCCTACAAACTCCCCAGAATGTAAATGTAACCTTACTGCAAGAGCAGTAAGAATAAATAGAACAAAATTAAACTAAACTAAAATGAAAACATCAATGATAGCTTAGGTTGGGAGAATATTTAACCTGGGAAGACATGTTATTTTTGCTCAAGATGAAGGTTCAAAATGTGGGCCCTCAAGTGTCTCAATTTGCCTCAATTCAGAGGACATTGCACTCTAAGATGGGTAATTCCTAACTACACAAAAGTTCAAGAATAACAAAAGCTATAAACTCTAGCATCAAAAAAAAAAAAAAAAAAAAGGAATAATGAGGAAGATAACAGAACACATCATCCTTATAACATTAGGAATTGTAGTCCTAAGAATAGCAATGGGGGAATTATCTTCCTGACAGAGGTATCAATAATAACCAAAGTCCATAATATTAAAAAAAAAAAAAAATACAGAGCAAGTCTCAAAGGACTCTGGAGGAGGAGGAGTTTGGGCCTAATGGCACATTATGGAGAAAGGCAGTGCAAACCTCCCTCAGCAATAACACAGAATACCGGACAAAGTGGATTCAGGGCATGGTTCCAGATTAACAGATTAAAAAGGAAACAGATTGAAAATTAAATCCTGAATTACCTCATAAAGACCAACAGTGACATCTTGAAATTTCTCAGGTGTCCTTGAAGGCAAGAATCAGAAAGAGAGATGTTAAAATCATATTTATATATTGCTACAGATAGTTATGGCACATAACAGCAACAACAATAGATAGTTACTTTTTCTTTTCTCTTTCCTGTGAATATGGACTATAGTATACAATTTGTTTAATTTTGTGCTTGCTGTTTTGTTATTTGGTCGCCGTTTTACCTTTAGGGGGAGTTCTTTATCTCCCTACATTGCCAAGAAAAAACAGCAATTGTGGTCATATAGTCAAGCTACAATCACACCCTATAAAATACAGCCACAGAAGCAAGAGCCAATATCAGCTGTTATAAACCAGATAGACAGGCAACAACTGCATTAGTAATGCTGAGCTGACTGATAAAAAGAGTGGAAAGGGAAGACCATCTCCTGATCACATCTACCTGGAGGCAATCAGAAAGCATAAAAAATAACAAAATACACACCCATCTAAGTATTAAGGCCACAGATAACTCCTAAATATGCTGAAAAAACAGAAAGAGATGACCATATCAGCACATATCCCGAAACGAGACAAAGAGATGGAGGCAAATAAGCTGGAAGCAGACATACACTTCAAATGGAAGATGGGCAGGCATTGGAAATGCTTGAGAAGGAATTCATAAATAAATCATTACAACATATATCAAAACAATATGCAATAGAGTTGAGAATAATAAGGAAGAAGTCAGGAAAGTGCTGCAGGAACAATCAAATAAGATAGATACAGCATTGGAAACAATTCAAAATCTACAGAAAGAGGTCCAAATGATTAATAATAGAATATCAGAAATGGACAACAAACTGAAAGGGCAAAGGAGTGGAATTGAGAGATAGAAGCCAGAACTAGTGAATTAGAAGATAAATCTCTCAACACTATTAAGATAGAAAAGCAAGCACGAAAAAGGATAAACAAAGCTGAAGAAGGGCTAAGATTCATGTTGGACAACATGAAGAAGAGTAACTTAAGAAGTATTGGCATTCCAGAACAGGAAGAATCACACAAGTCCACAGAGGAGAGAGTTGAAGAGCTGCTGGACTAAAATTTCCCTAACTTGCTGAAAAGTGAAAAGATACATATTCAAGAAGCTCAACGAACCCAGGAATTATAGAATCTAAAAGAAAATCACCAAGATATGTAATAATCAGGCTCGCCAAATTCAAAGATAAGGGCCGAATCCTGAAAGCAGCTAAGGAAAAGAGAAATGTAACATACAAAGGCAAGCAAACCAGATCAAGCTCAGATCTCTCAACAGAAATCATGCAGGCAAGAATGCAATGAGGAGACATATATAAAAAGCTGAAAGGGAAAAAAAAAAAAAAAAAAAGCTTTCAACTAAGAATCTTCTACCCAGCAAAGCTGCCAATCAAATATGACAGTGTAATCAAAACATTCCAGGATAAACAGAAGCTAAGGAATTTTGTCAAAACCAACCCTGTTATGAAAAACATCCTCAAAGATGTTCTGTGGATTGAGAACCAACAAGTACAGACAACAACCAGAGAATGACTTACGTGGCAGCATCACCCTGATCTCAATCGACAAATGGATGAGTCAAGAACAGAATAAAATTATAAGAACAGAGGATCTGGGCAGTCAATCTATGATCAAAACAATTATAATGTGAAAGAAGATAAACACAGAGTAATAGAAATTCAGGTGGTGAGAAGGTCAGATGGATTACAGGATAAAATAGACTGTCTTAAATGGAGGGAAGAATTAATGGAATATAAGGTAACCACAACAGTGGGGTTGGGTGGGGGTTTAATTTGGGTGCTGGGGAGGGCAATACAAGAAGAGGAAGGAGGTGGAAGAATAAGATATATAGGGGAACACTGACAGAGGTTTGTATTGCCTAGGTGGTACAGAGGTAAATAATGATGCATACTCAAACTTGGAACAATAGGGCTCTGTGAGCCAGGGATCTAGGCATAGTTTGAAGAGGGGCAATAATACTAAAATATTTGACTGTCTTACGAATATTAGTTTTCCTTGCCTACTATTGTAAAATAGACACTTGAGTGGGATAGAAAGGAATGTTGGGAAACATGA
>NW_006408685.1:584284-591614 GCF_000296735.1 Chrysochloris asiatica | reverse complement strand
CGTAGTCAATAAAGCACAGGTAAACATCCTTCTGGGATTTCTGCTTTCAGCCAAGATCCATCGGACATCAGCAATGATATCTCTTGTTCCACGGCCTCTTCTGAATCCAGCTTGAACCTCTGGAAGTTCTCTGGCAATGTATGATTGTAGCGTCCTGGTGTGGCACTGTGGGTTAATGCCCCAGACTGCAAAGCCGTTTGAACTGCAAGGTTGGTGGTTCAAGCTCACCAGCTGCTCCTCAGAAACCCTATACAGGGTCGCTATGAGTCAGAATCAAGTAAATGGCACTTAACAACAACAATACTTATCATATAACTGATTAGAGTACCTAAAAGGGATTCTAGAACTTGTCCAGTGAAATAGGCCTCTTGCAAAGCCTTTGCAGAGTGTAGGACCTTAGGTGGAATCCTAAGTCCCATACAGAACATTTTGAGGTGGGGCATTCCCACTAGCAAGTAGAAACAGACCAGCCTGGATCAACTAGAGCATCTTCAAAGAAAGGTCATTAGGGGGAAAAAAAATCAGCATGACTGGCTACTGCAAGAATAAGCAAGCTGTTCACCGGGAAGCCATCAAGGCAAGCAATCAAGTTCCTTTACAACAAAATTCCCTCTACGACTGAAACTAAAAGGGAGCACATAAATGGGAATGTAAGCTTGCTGGAGACCACAATTGTCTACTGGTAAGTGGAAGAAAGGGAAAGGCAGCCACAAAGCAATGGGCTGAGTTCAACCTTGTTCCCTCGACTCCCATTGACCTGGAGATGAGAGAGAGAAGAGTAAGGGCTGGTTGGTCCAAAATGTGGTGAGACCTGGGGACACTTGAGCCCATGGACAAGGACATAGCCACAGAGGACTAGAGTTGAGATTAAAGCATCCTGCTGATATGAAGTGACGGGAGATGCACAAGAACATCCAAACTTGCAGACAGTACCCATACAACCTATCCTCAATGGCTTGATAATCAGAACTCGACTAGAAGTAGATTACAAAAATAAAAATAAAAATAAAAGATGATAAAGGAAGCAAGGATAAATTGCTACAATTTGATGAACCTCACATGTATTCATGGAGGTAGTAACTCTAAATATCAACAGAGAGGGAAGGAGTCTTCATATTAAATGCCAAAGGTATCCCCTCTGTACACAGGGTAGGTAGGAACGGGCAACTTAGATATTGACTACCTAAACTGAGGGGGCAATAAAGGCATGAAGTGACTGGCTTACAAGGTTTCAAAAGGGAGTTTAGTTTTAGGGTGGGGGGGAAGTCTCCATTTAATAGTTTTCATCTTGTCTGGATTGGTCTGGTGAGAAGAGATAGGGATAAGAATCATATGATTCAATAGTGAATAATCTTTATCATGACTAATAGTGATAATTTTGTAACAAAAACAGGGGAGTGGTTAATCTTACAGATGAGAAACAGAGGACGTTAGAACCACCAAGGGAGAAGAGCACAAGCAGAACGTGGGAACTTATTCAGAGAAGCAGTGATGCCAGAGATGGTGGCAGAGATGGGGACATGGAGAGAGGGAGTGGCTGAGAGTTCTAGAGTCATGGGATGCGAGGGACTAAGAGCCAGTGGCCAGAAATCAGATTTGCATAATGTGCCCTTTTGAGGTGTAAATTATTATTACATCTGCCTGAGTGCTTTTTGTTTTTGTTTTTAATCTAAAATGAATAGAGAAGAGATTATAATCATTGTAATTAAACAAGGTGTATGATTTGTTGAATGTAAATCTGATGATCTGCCCTATAAACTTTCAATGAATCCACAATAAAAACCTTTAAAAAAAAAAAAAAAAAAGGCAATAGGGAGACATATATAAAACTTGGAAAGAAAGAAACCCCTAACCAGAATCTTTTATCCAGCAAAGCTGTAAATTAAATATCATGGTGTAATCAAAACATTCCAGGATAAACAGAAACTATGGAATTTTGCCAAAACGAACCTGACACTACTACAAAACATGCCAAAAGGAGTTCTGTGGACTGAGAACCAACAAAAACAGACAACAACCAGAGGTTGACATATGTGGCAAAAAACAAATGGAAGAGTCAAGTACAGAACAAAACTATAAGAACAAATGCATAGGATCTGTGAGGTCAGTCTACGATTAAAACAATTGCAATGTGAAAGAAGGCAAACATGTAGGAACAGAGATCCAGGTGGTGAGAAGGTCAGGTAGAATACAGTATAAAATAGACTGTGTTAAATGAAGGGAAAAGTTAATAGAATATGATGTAATCTAAAAGAAAAATAATACCTCAGAAAATACCAAGAAAATGAAAACCCAAGAAGAACATGGAAACATAAAAACTCTGTAGAAACTCACAAGAAAGAACACACACAAACAATGTGAACTCAGTACAGGAAGAAATGCAGAACAAAGAATCCAACAACACCACAAAAACCCCAAACATAATGGCAGCATTTAAGCCATAACTTAACAATTACACTGAATGTAAATGGATTAAATACACCAGTTAATAGACAGAGAGTGGCAGAATGGATAAGAAAATAAGATTCTTAAATATGCTCTCTGCAAGAGACACACATCACACACAGAGACAAAAACAGATTAAAAGTCAAAGGATGAAAAAATATATATACCAAGCTAATTGCAATAAAAAATGAACAGGAGTGATAATACTAATTTCTGATAAAATAAACTTTAAGGCAAAAACCAGTATAATACCTAAAGATGGGCATTATCTCATGATCAAAGGGACAATTGAAGAAGATGACATAGTCATAATAAATATCTATGCTCCCACTGAAAGAATTCCAAAATATATAAAGCAAACTCTAATAGATTTGATGAAAGAAATAGATGAATATGCAGTAATATGGGAGATTTTAATACACCGCTTTCCAAATTGGATAGAACAACCAGAAAGAAAGTTGACAAAGTCACAGAGGCAATAAATAACACAATCAGCCAACTGGATTTCATTAATGTTTACAAAGCATTCAACCCAACAACAGCACAATATACATTCTTTTTCAGTGCTTATGGAACATTCTCCAGAATAGATCATGTGTTAGGCCACAAAACAAGCCTCCATTAATTTTCAAATATCAAAATATTACAAAGCATCTTCTTAGAGCACAATGCTATCAAATTAGAAATCAGCAGTAGGAAGATCAAGGAAATAAAGTCAAATACATGGAAACTGATTAACATCCTGCTGAAAAGCGACTGGGTAGTACAAGAAATAAAATGTGAATTCACAAAATTCTTAGAAATAAATTAAGAATGTAAACACAACATACCAAAATCTTTGGAACTCAGTGAATGTGGTGCACACATCTAAAAAGAAGAAAGAACCAAAATCAACACATTAACAGAACAACTAGAAACAGACCAGCAAAGTAAACAGACAGTCAACAGAAAAAAATGAAATAATAAAGATTAGAGCATAAATGATTTAGTTAGAAAACAGAAAAACTATAGAAAGAATAAATAGGACAAAAACCTAGTTCTCTGAAAGGATTGATAAAATTGAGAAACCATTGGCAAACCTAACAAAAGTAAATAGGGAGAAGACACAAATAACATGCATTAGAAACCACATGGGTGATGTCAAAATGGAACCAAAGGAAATTTGTTGTACTCCAACAAATTTGATAACTTAAAAGAGATGGATGCACTTTTAGAAAAACATGATCTACTAAGAAAGAAAATTATAGACTAATATCCCTCATAAACATAGATACAAAAATTCTAAACAAACTCCTAGTGAACAGAATCGAGGAACACATCAAAAAAATTAATACATTATGACCAAGTGGGATTCATATCAGGGATGGTTCAACATTAGAAAAACAATCAATGTAATCTACCATATAAATGAGAAAAAAGAAAAGAACCACATTATCATATCATTTGATGCAGAAAAGTCACTTCACAAAATCAAACATCCATTCCTGATAAAAACACTCAACAAAATAGGAACTGAAGAGAAATTCTTCAACATAATTAAGAGCATATATACAAAACCAACAGCCTACATTGCTCTCAATGGAGAGAAATTGAAGCCCTTCCCTCTGTGAACAGTAATTAGACAAGGATGTGATTTTCACCACTCTTATTCAATACTGTTTTGGAAATCTTAACCAGAGCTATATGCAATATAGGAAATGAAAGACATGCAAATTGGCAAAGAGGAAGTAAAATTCTCTCTATTTTCAAACGATATGATCCTATACATAGAATACCCCATTGACTTAGTAAAAAATCTACTAGACCTCATTGGAAGATTCAGCAATGTGGCAGGGTATAAGATCAACAACCAAAAATCAGTTGGATTCCTCTATAGTGACAATGACAGCACTGAAAAGGATATTAGGAAAGCAATACCATTTACATTAGCCACCTAAAGGAGTAATACCATCCAGGAATAAATGTAACCAGAGAAACAAAGGACCTATACAAAGAAAACTACAAAACACTACTACAAGAAACCAAATGACACTTACCAAAAGTTGAAGAATATACCATGCTCCTGGATATCATTATCATTGTGAAAATGTCAATGCTGCACAAAGGAATTTACACATATAATGCAATCCCAATCCAGATTCCAATGACATTCTTCAAATAGATGGAAAAAAAAAAAAAAGTTGCAAACTTTATAAGGAAAGAGAATAGGCCAAGGATAAGCAAAGCACTGCTAACAAAGAAGAATAAGGTTGCAAACATCTTACTCCCTGATTTCAAAATTTACTACAAAGCATCAGTACTCAAAACATCCTGGGACTGGTATAATGAAAGCTACATTGATTAATGGAACAGAATAGAGAATTCAGAAATTAACTCATCCACATGCAGCCAACGGATTTTCGACAAATTGCCTAAATATATTGCATGGGGAGGAGATAGTCTCTTCAACAGATGGTGCTGGCAGACCTTGAAATTGATATGCAAAAGATTGAAACAAGACCTTTACCTCACGTCTTATAAAAAAATCAATTCAACATGGATTAAAGACCTAAATGTGAATACCAGATTTATAAAGGCCATCAATGAAAAAATAGGGGAAATGTGACATTTCTAATACAGGGCATAAACAGACTACCAAACATTTTGAAAATTACACAAACAAAAGTAGACAAAATAGATGATTGGGACATACAAAAATTAACAACTTATGTTCATCAAAAGCCTTCAGCAAAAGAATAAAAAGGGAGTCCACACAATGGGAAAAAAAAAAAAACTTTTAGAAAAACACATCAGAAAAGGGACTCATTTCTAAAATATATAAGTGAAGAACCCTGCGCCTGATCAAAGGAATGGCATTGCAACTACCCCCAATTGGCATTGAATGGGGTCCTGCTTGAGCTTCAGGTCTCTGGAAAGCTTGGGTCTTTGTTACACCTGGAGATACCCCTGGTAATTCCAGGTTTCAGGAAAATCTCCATACCCCAACCCATTGTAACTGTATCCAGACCACACCACCTAAATACCCCAGTCTGTAAGAGAACAGACGGGCTCTTGGTCCTCTTTGGTGACTTAAGAGAACCCCTCCCATGTTTACTCTCAATAAACCTGCCTGCTATTGAAGTCAAGACTCTCTACTTCGTCTCTTTGTTTCTTTTCCTTACAATAGGGAACTATAACATCTCTACAACAAAAAAGACAAATAACCCAATTGAAAAATGGGCACCAGCCATGAACAGACACTTCACCAAGAAGGAGATCTGGGCAGCCAAGAAACATATGAAGAAATTTTCACAATCACAAGTCATTGTAGTTGTTGTGAAGTGCCATCAAGTCGGTTCCAACCCACAGTGACCCTTTATAGGGTTTTCAAGAAGCAGCTGGTGAGCTTGAACCACCGACATTGCAGTTCAAATGGCTTTGCAGTCTAGCACATTAACCCACAGTGCCACACCGGCACTAGCCATTAGAAAGATGCAGATCAAAACAACAATGAGATACTATCTCACACCAGCAATAACAGCAAAAATAAAAAAGAAAAAGAAAAAAAGTAGAGGACAATAAATACTGGCGAGGATGTGAAGAGACTAAGACTCTCCTACATTGCTGGTGGGATTGAAAAATGGTCCAAACACTCTGGAAAATAATATGACACTTCCACAGAAGGTTGAAAATAGAAATACCTTACAATCCAGCAATCCCGCTACTTGATATTTACCCACAAGAAATAAGAGCCAAACATGAGTAGATATATGCACACCGATATTCATAGCAGCACTATTTACAAAAGCAAAAATATGGAGACACCCTATGTGCCCATCAGTGGAAGAATGAATAAACAAACTGTGGTACATATACACAACGGAATATTATTCTACCTTTAAGAATAACAAAGAAACTGCAAGCCACCACATCACATGAATGAACCTTGAGGACATTATGCTGAGTGAAATCTGTCAGTCACAAAAGCAGAAACACTGCATAGGGCCATTATTGTAAAACATTAAGAAAAAGAACCAACACTAAAAGGGGGGAAATTTTTGTTGGTTATCAGGATTTATGGAGTGGTGTGAGGGGAGGATGGGGTTGGTGGAGCACAGGGTACAGAATAGACACAGGATAGTTTGGGTGCTGGAGGGAGGAAGGCAATACACAAGAAGGGGGAGGAGAATGGAAGAACAGGCAGATGGGAGAACAGTTAAACAGGTTTACATGGAGTAAGTGGTACAGCGGTACATAATGATGTATGATCTACATTGGAACAATAGGGCTCTGGGATATAGGGATTGAGGCATGCTTTGAATGGCTCAAAGGGATGCAATAATGTTAAGATGCTTGGCTGTCTTTTGAATGTTGGTTTCACTTGCTTATCATTTTAAAATAGACACTTGATGGGGAGAGAAAGGAATAGCCAGAAACCTCACCATAGAAAGCTTGTAAGTCCATCTTCTGCCTATAACGTATTGGAATACCTAAATGAGGCTAGAACTTTCCCAGTGAACGAGGCTTCCTGCAGAGCCTTGGCATTACATAAAACCATAGGTGGAATACTGAATCCCATCCATAATCTTCTGAGGTGGGAAATCTCCACTTGAAAAGACCAGCAGAATACCCTGGAGCGGCTAGAACAGAAGATATTTCTTGCAAGAAAGACCAGCAGGGGAAAAAAAAATAAAATAACGGCAGAAGACGGTAATGCCTTGATGTCTCGACTGATCTCACTCTTTTGGCCCAATTTCCAGACAAGCAGTAGATAGGTATATATTGCAGACTGTGCAGAGGTTTGAGGCCCTATAGGCCTGAGTGTAACAGATCTAGCCACTTGGCAGTTAATAGCAAATTGTTTTTCATCAAATTGTTTAATCATATTTATTTAATTCCAAACATG
>NW_006408685.1:581971-583888 GCF_000296735.1 Chrysochloris asiatica | reverse complement strand
CCCCTGAATAAAGCAGAGGCCCGAGCCTCCCCAGGTGTGCAATACTGGTTGGAAGGCATGGAGTAACGATTGCAGTGCATTACGGGTTGGAAGGCATGCAGCAAAGATTGCAGGGCAGTGAGTTGCTGCCTGCAGAGGCCATGGTGCCTGTAGTCCCAAGCCTGCCCACCAGTGATGTATCCACCCTGGCTTTGGGGTGCCTCATTGTCTCCCTTCTTCTGTTTGTCTGTGTATTCTTTCGCTATCCCTGTCGCCGCTGGATCTCCGCTCCTCGTGAACCAAACCCTCGTGAACAACACAACTATGTCGAGGTAAGACCCCGACAGGTATATAGAGAAGTCAACAACACTTGTGAGGTATGCTTACCATCAAATTTTGAAACAATGAAGACCAAAAGGGCAATACTTACCTAAGGACATAGCTCAAAAAGTTTGAAAAGGAGGCTTGAATATAATAAGAACTGTAAGGAGGAAGAAGATAACTGTTGTGACATAGAAATAATTATAGTTTTTGAGATGAAATCAAGTGTATGATTTGTTGAATATAAAACTGATGATCTGCTCTGTAAACATTTGCTTAATTCATAATATATATTTTTATAATTCCCTTGATTTCAGCAAGTCTTTCATTTCAAATGTTAGTACCCCTATACCCATATATGGCATATGTTTTTTTGTTTTTTTTTTGTAGCCATTTGTGTATCATTCTATCATTCTATTAAATGGTACTCAATGAAAGCAGCAGTGACGAAGATTTTGTCAGTAAGCAGTCAAATACATTGCATGGTCTTACATAATTAGTATTTTAAAACAAAATCCTGCTCAATTACAGTAAAAATCTTAGCAAATTATTTTGTGATTATTGACAAACATTCTAAATTTTATATGAAACATCAACATAATGAATAATAATGAAAACAATATATTAGTTAAAGCATAGACAACTAGAATAATGATACAGAAATGTCCAGAAATAGACTTTCTCTGATATAGTCAACTGATCTCAATTAAAGGAGCAAAGTCAATTCAATGGGGATAGATAGTTTTCAAGAAATGGTCCTAGAGGGGTCGGGCTTGATGGAGGATAAGATGGAGATGTAGTGAAGGTCGCCGTCAGAAATAACACAGAATACCAGGCAAAAAAGAGCCAGAACAGAGCTCCAAAAATCAGACCCACAGAGATAGGAATATTTTAAAGGTTTGAAGGCTTGTAGCTTGTGGAGTTTGGAGCTGAAGTAAAAAAATCACATACTTTTGAATATGCTGGGTTGGGATCAGAGGCCTGAGACCGTATGCTGGGTTAGATCAGGTGGCAAGACGAAAAAGGGGGAGCAGAAATACCATGGAAAAACACTGTGGGAACCTTGGGAAAAAGGTGCAAAGTATACTTTGTCAGTTTTACATTGTTCTGATTTTATTTTTTCTTTGGCATCAGCTAATTGGTACGCTCACTGTTTGCCCACCTCCATTCTGGTGAATAGAGGTAGAGCCTGAGCAGAGTGGCCACACCCACCCTCACTGCTGGTGGTTTCTTCTTCCAGGAATCTGTACAGACACTCAGCTCAAGCTGAGACGCTGATCTGTCACCCTTTTGGTCTGTTTTTTATCACAGGTAGAAAAGGAGTCCTGGTGTGGAGCTTTGGGTTAATGCACCAGACTGCAAAGCCTTTTGAACTGCAAGTTCGATGGCTCAAGCTCACCAGCTGCTCCTCGGAAACCCTATACAGGGTCACTATGTGTAGAACTGACTCGACAGAACTTAACAACAACAAGGAGAGGAGGGCAGAAGTGACGAAAAGAGAGTTAGGGCATTAAAGACATACTTATATTAAGCTAAAGATTTTTTTTCCTCCTCTTTTCTTATTTCCCTCCTCTCCCTTTTCTGTGATTAGAGACTGCTGTATTCAGTCTTTTTTTT
>NW_006408685.1:566547-580836 GCF_000296735.1 Chrysochloris asiatica | reverse complement strand
TCATAGTCAAGCTCTCCAAACTCAAACATAAGGGGACATTTCTGAAACCAGCCAGAGAAAACAGAAGGGTCCCATACAAAGGCAAGCAAGTCAGATTAAGCTCAGAACTCTCAGCAGGAACCATGCAATCGAAAAGGCAATGGGGAGACATATAAAACCCTGAATGAAAAAAAATTGCCAACCAAGAATCCTTTATCCAGCAAAGCTATCAGTCAAATATGATGGTGTAATCAAAACCTTCCAGGATAAACAGAAACTATTGGATTTTACCAATGCCAACCCTGTGCTACAAAACATCCTAAAGGGAGTTCTGTGGACTGGGAACCAACAAAAACAGACAACAACTAGAGACTGTCATACATGGCAGCACCTCCCTAAATTAAGTCAACAGAAAGAAGAGTTCTTAACAAAACAAAAGTATAAGAACAAACACAGAGACTCTGGGAGCTCAGTCTATGATCAAACAAGTACAAATTAAAAGAAGGTAAACACATAGGAAAAGAGATCCAGATAGTGAGAAGGTCAGGTCGATTACAGGATAAAATAGACTGCACTAAATGGACAGAAAAGTTAATGGGCCATAAGGCAATCTCAAAGACAATTAACACTTCACAACATACCAAGAGAATGAAAATCCAAGAAGAATATGAAAACATTAAAATTATGAGGAAACTCGCAAGAAAGAACACAAAAATCATGAATTCCACAAAGAAAGACAAACAGAACAAAGAAGCAGCAACACCACAAAAAAACAAATATAATGGCAGCAATTAATCAATACCTAGCGATAATTACACTGAATGTAAATGGATTAAATGCACCTGTTAAAAGACGGAGGGTGGCAGAATGGATAAGCAGAGACAATGATGTGGAGTGATGAAGCTGCAGGGGACTTTGGATCCAGAGAGGGAGAGGGACTGTGTGCAGAAGACTGGGGAGGGGAGAGTGTAGGGGGTGAGTTTGTAGAGTATACTCTTTGGTCGGTTGATGATGCACGGAGGGGATTGGAACCATGGCAATGAAACGATATACAATAGAATGAATGTAAAACTAAAGTTATCTCATGTAAACTATCATGTAATTCACAATAAAACATTAAAAACAAAACAAAACAAAAATATATCATCACCAAGTGGGTTTCATAAAAGGGATGCAAGGATGGTTCAACATAAGAAAAACAATCAGCGTAATCCATCATATAAATAAGAAAAAGGAAAAGAACCACATGATCATATGAAGTGATGCAGAAAAGGCATTTAACAAAATCCAATATCCATATCTGATAAAAATACTCAACAAAGTAGGAATTGAAGGGAAATTCCTCAACATAATCAAGAGCATATATACAAAACCAAGAGCCTACATCACGCTCAATGGAGAGAAATTGAAAGCCTTCCCTCTGCAAACAGGGACCAGACAAGGATGCCCTCTGTCACGGCTTCTATTCAACATTGTGCTAGAAGTTTTAGCCAGAACTATATGTAATGATAAAGAAATTAAAGGCATCAAAATTGGCAAAGAGAAAGTAAAACTCTCCTTATTTGCAGACGATATGAGCCTATACATAGAAACCCCCAAAGATTCAGTCAAAAAACTACTAGACCTCATTGAAAGATTCAGGAAAGTGGCAGGGTACAAGATCAACATTCAGAAATCAATTGGATTTCTCTATAGCAATAGCAATAGCAATGAAATGGACATTAGGAAAACAATGCCATTTACAATAGCTACGCAAAAGATGAAATACCTAGGAATAAACATAACCTGAGAAACTAAGGACTTATACAAAGAAAATTACAAGAAACCAAAAGAGACACACAGAAGTGGAAGAACATACCATGTTCCTGGATAGGAAGACTCAACTTTGTGCAAATGTCAATACTACCCAGAGCAATTTACACATACAATGCAATCCCAATCCAGATTCCAACAACAATCTTCAAAGAGATGGAAAGGACAATTAGTAATTTTATATAGAAATGAAAGAGACCCAGGATAAGCAAAGCACTGCTTAAAGGGAAGAACAAGGTTGGAGGTCTTTCACTCCCTGATTTCAAACTTTACTACATGGCTACGGTGGTAAAAAACAAAACAAAAAAACAAACAAACAAAAAAAACAGCCTGGTGCTGGTAAAATGAAAGAGACACTGATCAATGGAACAGAATTGAGAATCCAGATAACCCAATCACCTACAGCCAAATGATCTTCAACAAATTGCCTAGGCACATTGCATGGGAAAGAGACAATCTCTTGAACAAATGGTGCTTGCAGAACTGGAAAGCGATATGTAAAACAGTGAAATAAGACCTTTGCCTCACACCCTAACAAAAAATGAACTCAACATGGATTAAAGATCTAAATGTGAATCCTAAAATTATGAAGATCAGCAATGAAAAAATAGGGACAAACGTGAGGGCACTAATTCAGGGCATATACAAATTGCCACACATTTTGAAAAGTACACAAACAAAAATAGACAAAATAAACGAGTGGGACATACTAACAATTAAAAACTTGTGTGCATCAAAGACTTCATCAAGAGAGTAATAAAGGAACCCACAGACTGGGAAAATTTTGCAATGACATATCCGATAAGGGACTCATCTCTAAAATATATAGGAAAATACTACACATCTACATAGATAAGACAAATAAGCCAGTTAAAAAATGGGCACAGGATATGAACAAACACTTCACCAGGGAGGAGATCCAGGCAGCCAACAAACATATAAAGAAATATTCATGATCACTAGCCATTAGAGAGATGCAAATCAAAACAACAATGACATTTCTTCTCACACCAGCAATAACAGCAAAGATCAAAAAAGTTGAGGACAGTAAATGCTGGCGGGGATGTGGAGAGACTGGGACACTCCTGCATTGCTGGTGGGACTGCAAAATGGTCCAACCTCTCTGGAAAGCAACATGGCACTTTCTCAAAAGGTTGAAAATAGAAATATCATTTGATCCAGCAATTGCTCTACTAGGTATTTACCCACAAGAAAAACGAGCCACAACATGGGAAGATATATGCACTATTTATAATAGCATAAAGATGGAGACAACCAAAGTGCACATCGACTGAAGAATGGATAAACAAGTTGTGGTAAATACAGACACTGGAGTACTATGCTACCTTGAAAACTAACAAGGAAGTTACATGCCACTTCCTAACATGGATGGACTTTAAGGACATTATATTAAGTGAAATTAGTCAATCACAAAAGGAAAAATACTGCATAGGACCACTACTGTAAAAGACTAAGAAAAAGAACCCATACTATTCCACTAAAGTGGATTCTTAGCAGGCTCCTAGGACGTAGGGGTAGGGTTAAGGGTGGGAGGGGACGGTGGAGCACAGGGCAGGGAATAGACACAGGATAGTTTGGGTGTTGGAGAGGGGGGCAATATACAAGTAAGGAGAGGGGAATGGAAGAACAAAGTGGATGGGAGAACAATTAGACAGGTATGAATGAGCTAAATGGGACAGAGGTAAAAACGGATGTAGGCACAGCCTTGGAACAACAGGGCTCTGGGATGCAGAGACTGGGACATGGTTGGAATAGGGAAAAGGGGGGAATAATGTTAAGATGCTTGGAGGTCTTTTGAACCTTGGTTTTCCATGCATTATATTATAAAACAGGCACTGGAGGAGGAGAGAAAGGAATAGCCAGAAATATCACCGTAGAAACCTTGTAAGTCTGTCTTCTGCCTATAACTGATTGGAATACCTAAAATGAGGCTACAGTGTGTCCAGTGAAGGAGGTTTCCTGAGGAGCCTCTGCATTACATAAGACTATAGAAAGAAACCTTAACCACATCCAGACCTTAAGAAACAGGAAACTTTCCTCTTGAAAGGCAAGCAGACCAGCCTGGAGCAGTCAGAAACCCAGAAGACACTTGTTGAAAGAAAGACCTACAGGAAAAATACAAAACAATAAGGGCAGTCCGACTTTTACCACAAGAACAAGCAAGTTGCTTGCCCAGGAGACATCAAGGCAAGTGGTCGGGTCCTCTCAGTGCAAATCCTCTTCCAGGACTATGATGCAATGGAAATACACGCTCTAATTGGGGACGATGCATGTCACCCATAAAGAAAAATGACCGAGGAACATCAATGAAGCAGCGAGCTAAACCCTGCATCCTTCAGCAGAATACTGTGAGCCCGGGTGGAGACCGGGTTGGCCAGCAGCGAGGCAAGTCCTGGCGACTCATGGGCTCAGAGTCAGTGACACAGCCACAGAGGACTAGAGTGGAGAGCGAAGTGACCAGTGGATAAGAAGAGGGCAGACAGACGCAAGAACACCCACACTTGCAGATGATACCCACTTGACTGGGTTTCAATGACTAGATGAACAGAGCTCAGCGTGAAGAAGAAAGAAGAGGGAAACAAAACAAAACAAAGTGTCATCTGATACACCTTGACAAACTTGACCTGCACCTATAAATACAGTAGCTCAAAACAGGAAACAAATCCCTGCTCCAAGATTTATTCTCACCTCCTCCGCACAAATAGTAGATAGGGATGGGCAACTTGAACTTTGGCTACCCAAAATGGGAGAAGGGATACAAAAGTAAGAAGTGACTGGCTTACAAGCTTTCAAGAGGGAACCTAAATCCACAGGGCGGGGAGGATAGTAGAGTCTCCAGTGAGTAGTATCCAACCTGTCTAGGAAGGGCTGATGAAAAGAAATGCAAATGGGTCTCTTGTGATACAATGGTGAATAATTGTTACCAGGACTGATTGTGAGGACTGGAAATGTAAAGCAAGGAGGGGAGTGACTAACCTTTCAGTCTAGGAGTGGAGGGTCCTGGGACCATCAATGGAGAAGAGCAGAGAGCGGGATCCCACCCAGAGAAGCAGTGAGAACTGAGATGGAGACAGAGAGTATGACGTGAAGACAAGGAGTGGCTGGGGACTTGAGATCCAGAGAGGGAAAGGGGCTGTGTGCTGAGAACCGTGGGGGGAAAGGGGGGGGTGGGTGAGCTTGCAGGGTATACCCTGTGGTTGGGTGATGATACATGGATGGGATGGTAACTATGGCAATGAAACGATGTATGATAGAATGAATGCAAAACTTATGTTCCCCCACGTAAAATATCACACATTACACAATAAAACATTTTTTTTTTTTTTTTAAAGAATTATCTTCTCTTTCTCTAGCTGTTCCAAACTCATCTGCTTGTCCTTTCTATTGGGAATGTCCCATGTCAGATGGATCTAGATGGGTCTCAAGAATCCACCTTAGGTCCAATACACTGCAAAGTCTCTGCAAGAAGCCTATTTCACTGCCTAAGTTCTAAAACCCCTTTTAGGTATTCCAATCAGTTATAGGTTGAAGACAGGCTCACAAGCTTTCTGTAATCATATTTCTCAATAGTATTTTCTATTCCACTCAAGTGTCTATTTTACAATAGTAGGCAAGGGAACCCAATATTCATTAGACAGTCAAGCTTCTTAACATTATTCTCCTTCTTTTACCCATTCAGACTATGCCTCAATTCCTGTATCAGAGAGTCCTGTTGTTCCAAGGTTGAACATACATCACTATTTACCTCTGTCCAGTTCAGACCTTGCAAACCTGCTTCAGTGTTCCCCTATCTTGTTCTTTTTCCCCCTCCCCTTTCTTGTGAATTGCCCTCCCCAACACCCAAACTATCATGTGTGTATCCCCTACCATGTGCTTTACCGTCCACTCCATCACCCCCACCCTTACTAACCATCTTTTTTTTTTTTTTTTTTTTTTTTCTGTTTAGTAGGGGTATCTTTTCTTAACCTTTACAATAATAGTCTTACGCAATGTTTGTCCATTTGTGACTGAGTAATTTCACTCAGCATAATGTCCTCAAGGTTAGGTTGATCCATGTTATGCAGTGGCTTGCAGCTTCCTTGTTATTCTTCAAGGTAGCCAAATATACCATTGTGTGTATGTTCCAAAGTTTGTTTATACATTCTTCCATTGATGAGCACATAGGCTCTCTCCATAGTTTTGCACCATCTGTTGAAGAGACTATCTTATCACCATGCAATATACTTAGGCACTTTGTAAAAAATCAATCGGCTTTATGTGAATGGGTTAATTTCTGGATTCTCGATTCTGTTATATTGATCAATGTTTCTTTCATTGTACCAGTACTAGGCTGTTTTGACCACAATGTCTTACTTGGTGAAGTGTCTGTTCATGTCCTGTGCTCATTTTTAAATTGGGTTATTTCTCTTTTTCTTGTAGAGGTGTAATAGTTTCCTATAGATTTTAGAGAATAGTCCTTTGTCTGATATGTCATTGCAAAAGATGTTTTTCCATTCTGTGGGTCCCCTTTTTACTTTTTTGGTGGAATTTTTTGATGCATATAAGTTTCTAATATTAGTATGTCCCCTATCACTGATATTGTCTTTTGTTTTTGCAATTCTCACGATATTTGGTAGTCTATGTGTGCCCTGTATTACAGTCTTTAAATTTGACACTATTTTTTTCATTGATGACCATTATAATTCTGGGATTCACATTTACGTCTTTAAAGTGGTACATTAAAATTTCCACTATTGTTGTAGATTTGTCTATTTCTTTCTTCAAATCTGTTAGGGTTTGCTTTATGTATTTTGTGGTCTGTCATTAGATACATAGATATTTATTATTGTTATGTCATCTGTAATTTACACCTTCATCATGATATAATGTCATTCTTTATCTCTTATGCTGTTTTTTGCATTAAAGTGTATTTTATCAGAGATTATTATTGCCATTCCTGGTCATTTTTAATTGAATTTATCTTGGTATATTTTTTTTCCATTCTTTAATTTTTTTTTCTGCTTTTGTCTTTGGTGTAACATGTGTCTCTAGCAGAGAGTGTATTAAAGGATCTTGTTTTCTTATCCATTTGGCTACTCTCTGTCTCTCAACTTTTACATTTAATCCATTGGCATTCGGTGTAATTATCAATAGGTATGAATTAATTGCTGCCAATATGTTTGTTTATTGTGGTTTGGCTGCTTTCTTTATTCTACATGCCTAACTATACTTGTTTAATGTTTTTTGTGTTCTTTCTTGTCAGTTTCATCATTGTTCTAATATTTCCATGTTCTTCTTAGATTTACTTCAGAGTTCTGGACCTGTCACTTGGACCTGCTTCATTGGGTATTCTGTGTTATTACTGTCACGGGTCTGCAAGGTGTTTTTCCTTAATCCTCCATCAAGCTCCATGTTTCTTTCTTTTATGCATAAAGTGAGTGGTACCCACTGAACAGCACCTAACAACAACGGTAACACCATTTATTCGGTTCTACTTGTTTACCCTTTTTAAAACATATTTCCACACACAGAAAATCCATCCTTTCCATTAAAAATTACTATAACTTTCAACATGATAGAAGGCAACTGACTAATTAAATAACTAGAATTTGCCTGTTTGATTTTAATTCATAGCGATTTACTTAATTTAATTTTTTTAATTTTTATTTTGAGCTGAGTTATAGTTTAGATGGGAGAACACCAGCTTTACACCATTATTTCATTGCAAAGTTACAATTTCCTTTGTGCATCATCATTCGACAGTATTTGTTCCAGTCCTTTGGTTTTGTTTATTTGTTTTGGGGGGATGTACACAAAAACACTCAGTAATATATAATAATTTAAACAACCAAAATGTACATTCTGCAAGCCTGCCTCCTGGCTGACAGGACCCAGTCCCTCTCTTTCCATGTATCCAGAGTGTTCAGCTGCTCCTTCTCTCCATGCCCTCATCTCTGCCTCCATCTCTGTTGTAGCTGCTTCTCTGGATAGGGTCACACATTCCACATGCACTCTTCTCCCTGGATGGTCCTAGGGTCCTCTGTTTCTGGACTATAAGATTAACTACTTCCCCTTCATGTTCCAAAACTTCTACCATTACATTTGGGACAGTCACAATAAATCATGATAACAACTACTCATTATTGAATCATAAGAGTCTTATCCCCATCTCTTTTCACCAGACTCATCTAGATAAGATGACAACTATGCAATGGGGTCTTTATATTGTTCCGCACACTCTTAAGCAGTACTTAAGGGTCGCTATGAGTCAGACATAAGGTCGCTATGAGTCAGAATCGACTCAACAGCATTTAACAACAAAATGGCTGATGATCCTGAACATGTCTTCCTGTGTTAGCTGGCAGACCAAAGCTCTTCCTTTGTAACGTGTCTATTCATGTCCTATGCCCAAGTTTTAATTTGGTTATTTGTCTTTTTCTTGTAAAGGTGTTGTAGTTTCCTATAGATTTAAGAAATTAGTCCCATATCTGATATGGCATGGCAAAAGATGTTATCTCATTGTGTGGGCTCCCTTTTTTTACTCTTTTGGTGAAATCCTTTGATGCACATAAGTTTTCAATTTTTTAGAATGTCCCAATCATCTATTTTGTCTTCTTTTCTTTATGTAATTTTTGAAAAGTTTGGTAGTCTACATGTGCCCTGAATTAGACCCCTTAAATCTGTCCCTATTTTTTCACTGATGACCTTTATAATTCTGGGATTCACATTTAGGTCTTCAATGCACACTGAGGTGGTTTTTGTATATGGTCTGTGGTAAAGGTCCTATTTCGACCTTTTGTTTATCAATTTCCAGTTCTTCCAGCAACATCTGTTGAGGACACTATCTCCTCCCCATTCAATGAACTTTGGCCCTTCTTCATGATTAGTTGGTTTTATATGGATGGGTTAATTTCTGGATTCTTGATTTTGTCCCATTGATTTATGTATCTTTCATTGTACTAGCACCAGGCTGTTTTGACCAAGGTAGGCATGTAGTAAATTTTGAACTCAGGGTATGAGAGGCCTCCAACTTTGTTCTTTTAAGCAGTGCTTTGCATATCCTGGGTCTCTTTCCTTTCCATATAAAATTTATAATTGTTTTCTCCATCTCCCTAAAGAATGTCATTGGAATCCGGTTTGGGGTTTGCTTTATATATTTGGAGCTCTTTCTTTGGAAGCATAGACATTTATAATGGTTATGTTATCTTGTTCAATTGACACTTTAATCATGAGATAATGTCCATCTTTATCTATTATGCTGGGTTTTGCCTTAAAATTTATTTTATCAGAGATGAGTTTTTCCACTCCTGCTCACTTTTTTTAAATGTTTTATTGTGAATTATGTGATAGTTGGTTTTGTATATATGCTCTTAATTATGTTAAGGAATTTCCCTTCAATTCCTATTTTGTTGAGTGCTTTTATCAGGAATGGATGTTGGATTTTGCCAAATGCCTTTTCTGCATCAATCGATATGATCATGTGGTTCTTTTCTTTTGGGGTCTATTCTTCTTGGGTTCATTGAGTTTCTTGAATGTTTATCTTTCCCATTTCAGTATTTTAGGGAAACTTTCTTCCAAAAGATCTTCAATTATTTCCTCTGTGAATGTGTGTGATTCATCCTGTTCAGGAATGCTACTAATTCTTAAGTTATTCCTCTTCATGTTGTCTGACAGGAATCTTAGAACTTCTTCTGATTTTTTTATCCTTATTTCTGCTTGCTCTTCTATCTTAGTGGTTTTGAGAGATTTGTATTCCAGCTTACTAGGTCTGCCTTCCATCTCTTCAATTCGACTCCTTTGCCCTTTCAGTGTATTGTCTATTCTAATATTCTATTATTAATCATTTGTACCTCTTTCTATAGGTTTTGAATTTGTTTCCAATGCTTTATCTCTCTTATTTTGTTGTTACTGGAGTGCTTTCATGACTCCTTCCTCATTTTTCTCAACTACAATGTAAAGTGTTTTGATATATTTTTAAATCATTTTTCTGAATTCCTTGTCAGACATTACCAAAGCCTGCCCTTGTTTCATAATGGAGTCCAGATATACCTCTAGATTGTTTGTCTCAGACATTTTATCTTGTTTCTGGACATGTACTGATAATTTATTTCTATTTCTTGTGACTACTATTCACACTTGATTTGGCACTGTAGGATAAACACAGGAATGCTAACCTCAAGGCTCGTGGTTCAAACCAATCAGCCATTCCTTAGAAACACTATATAGGGACTTTAGAAGTTACAACCGAATAGACAGAACTTAACAACGACAGTAATTATTCACATAATTATTTTTTTTCTGAAACCCTTCTAAGAACTCAGCTTACCGTGCAATACAGTAGAAGTAAAATTCTTAATGTTTAATTCAATTTTAAAAAACAAATAGAAGATCCTAAGAACACAACTGATTCTAAATAGTCTTGATTTCAATTTGATGGTATTCTCTCTTATTCAACTGCTATTCTAGTATAATAAAATCATTAGGAATATCATTAGGAATCTATAAACCTCATGCAATGCAGAAAATTTTATCTTCATAATTTTCTTCAAAACTTTTTTAAATTGTCAAAACAAATGGTCATTTAAGACTGCTTTATGATTTCTTTTCTTTCAAGATAAGTTGTCCTAATCTGTACTCTACTATTAATTGTAGCATCCAGTTTATTTCTTATATGGATCTTGTCACAAATTGGAGATAATCTATTATGTTAATTAAATTTTTTATCTACATTTTCTCTGTTGAAATGGAAGAACTAGTATGCATTATATTTGTCATGTTCAAAATATGATCCTGTGTCCTGACATAAGAAGCCCCCAAAAAGCATATTTTATATAAAAATAAATAAATAAATGGATCAATCACAAATATTCCTTAATATCTTAATACCAAAACATATTAAAAGCCATGAAAACTGGAAAACTTCTTTAGACAATTTGGTGAAGAAAAATAAATGTAGTATAATGGAGGTGGAGGATCACAGCAAGTTATAAAATCTCCAGCTTTTAAATTGAAACAGAGTGCTCATTTAAGCTGAAAAATAATGCATCACAAAATTTTAAAGGTCATTTCAAAATTATTAGAACCACAAATAGATAATTAATTATCCATGAAAATTACTCCTGATTACAAATTGAGGTACTTGGACTTAACAGAAAATCAGTTTAAAGAATCTATCAGTAAAAAATGTCTAGTATTAAGACACAGATTATGGAAAGAATTTATGAATAATTTACATATACACAAGCAAGATTATTTAGTCAATGTACCAATCCCACCGCCCACTGCATTTTATGAATTTTTGAGCTGGGTTTTTTATGAAAATTTTCTAAAGTTTAAATATTATTCCAAGTACATGAAAATTCCTTATTTCTACCACACATTAAATTAAAAATTAAGCATTAGTGGTGGTTATTTATTGAGGCAAATCAGAATAAACATAATGAATATCTCCTTGCAGGGTTAGTTAGATTGCTGTTGTTCATGTTGTTAAGTGTTTTGGAATCAATTCCTACTTTGTTTAGGGTTTTTATCAAGAATGGATGTTGGATTTTATCAAATGCCTTTACTGCATAAATCAAAATGACCATGTGGTTGTTTTCTTTTTTCTTATTTATATGGTGGATTATATTGATTTTTTTCGATAATGTTGAACATCCTTGCATCCCTGATATGAATCCAACTTGATCATGAAGTATTATTTTTGGGTTATGCTGCTGGATTCTGTTGGCTAAGATTGTGTTGCAAATTTTTGCTTCTATGTTCATGAGGGATATTGATTTATAATTTCCTTTCTTAGGAATGTCTTTTCCTGATTTTGGTATGAGAGTTATGGTTGCTTCATAAAATGTATCAGGAAGTTTTCCATCCTCCCCTATATTCTGGAATAATATGAGGAGAATTGGTGACAGCTCTTCTCTAAATGTTTGGTAGAATTCTCCAGTGATGCCATCTGGGCTTGGACTTTTTTGCTTGGGAGTCTTTTGATGATCTGATCAATTTCTTCTTTTGTTATGGGTCTGTTCAGGTTTTCTACTTCACTCTGTGTAAGTTTAGGTATTTCATGTTTTTCTAAAAATATATCCATGTATTCTAAGTTTTCCAATTTTTGGAATACAACTTTTCATTGTATTCTGTTATTATCGTTTTTATTTCCGTTTGTTCTGCTGTGACATCATCCACATGGTTTCTAATATGTGTTATTTATATCTGCTCCCTCTTTTCGTTTGTTCACCTTGCCAATGGTCTGTCAATTTTGTTAATCCTCTCAAAGAACTAGCTTCTTGCCCTGTTGATTCTTTCTCTAGTTTTTCTATTTTCTATCTCATTCATTTCTGCTCTAATCCTCATTATTTCTTTCGTTTGGTGCCTATAAGTTATTCTGATGGTCTGCCTCTAATTGTTGTAGATGCTGTGTTAAGGTGTTAATTTTGATTCTTTCTTTCTTTCTTTTTTTTGCATGTGTGCATTTATTGCAATAAATTTTCCTTTCAACACCGCTTTTGACGTGTCGAAAGATTTTGGTATGAAATATTTTCATTTCTCTTTGTTTCTAGTAAATTTGTGAGTTAGCATTTTATTTCTTATACTACCCTGTTGTTTGTCAGCAGGTTGTTATTCAGTTTTCATGAATTTGAGTTTATTTCTTTGGTCTTCCTATTGTTGATTTCAACGTTGATAACATTGTGGTCTGAGAAGACTCTTCGTAGTATTTTTATATTTGTAAATTTATGGAGGTTTATTTTGTGGCCTAACACATGGTCTATTGTGGAAAGTACTCCATGTACAGTAGAAAATAATGTATATGGTGCTGTTGTTGGGTTTAATGCTCTGTACACATCTATGAAGTCCATTTGGCTGATTGTGTTGTTTAGTTCTTCTGTGTCTTTGTCAAATTTCTTTCTGGTTGTTCTATCCATTTTTGAAAGTGGTGTATTAAAATCGCTCACCATTATTGTAGATTCATCTAGTTCTTTCTTTATATCTATTAAGAGTTTGCTGTATATATTTTGTAGCTCTTTCATTGGGAGCATAGATATTTATTATGGCTATGTCTTCTTGCTCAATTATCCCTTTAGTCATAAGATATTGTCCATCTTTATCTTTTATGCTGGTGTTTGCCTTAAAGTTTATTTTATCAGAGATTAGTACTACCACTCTTGTTCATTTTTTATTGCAATTACTTTGATATATTTTTTTTTCCATCCTTTGACTTTTTTTTGTTAATGTTTTATTGTGAATTATATGATAGTTTACATGGGAGACCCTTAGTCTTCCATTCATTCCATTGTATATAATCTCATTGCCATGGTTCCAATCCCCTCCATGTATCATCAACCAACCAAAGAGTATATCCTAGAAACCCACCCCCTACACTTCCCCCCCTCCCCAGTTTTCTGGCCACAGTCCCTTTTCCTCTCAGGGTCCAAAGTCCCGAGCCGCTCCATCACTCCATGTCGTCGTCTCTATCTCTATCTCAGGCATCTCTGTCTCTCTGGGTAGGGTCCCGCTCTTGGCTCTTTTCCATTGATGGTCCCAGAGACCTCTGCTTCTAGCCTGGAGAATTAATCACTCCCTTCCTTGTTACAAAACGTCCACCCCTCCATTTCCAACCCTCACAATCCATCCCGATAAGCATTATTCACTACAGTATCACAAGTTACCCATTTGTATTTCCCTTCATCAGCTTCACCCAGACAGACTGAGTAGTACCTACCGGAGATTCTGCCTTCCTCCATGTTCCCTAGCATTAGGTTCCCTCTTCAAAGCTTGTAAGCCAGTCACTTCTTGCCTTTGTAATGCCCCTCTCCCCATTTGAGTATCCAATGTCCAAGTTGCCCATCTCCATCCACTCTGTGTGTGGAGGGGGTGTAAACACTTCTTACTGTAAGGATTTGTTCCTTCTTTTGAGTTGCTGCTCCATAGGTATAGGTCAAGTTCATCAGATTATATCAGCTCATTCTTTTTTTTTTCTCCCCCCTCTTCTATCCTCTCCTGGTTGAGCTCTGATCATCCAGTCATCCGGTCAAGGTCACATGGGTATCATCTGCAAGCATGGGCGCTCCAGGGCGCTCTTTTCCCGTCAGCCGGTATTTCCACTCTCCTCTCGAGTCCTCCATGGCCATGCTACTGACTCTGGGCCCAAGAGTCTCCAGGTCTCCTCACACTGCTTGCCAACCAGGTCCCCAACTGGGTCCACAGAAGTCCAGTGAACATTGTAGGGCTTAGCTTGCTGCTTCATTGCTGCTTTTACCCCACTTCCCCCCATCGGTTATGTGTGCGGGTCACCAATCAGAGTGTGCATTTCCGTTGAGTCTTAGTCTTGGAAGGGGGTTTGCATTGAGAAGACATGGCCACTTGCCTTGATGTTTCCTAGGGAAGCGATTTGTTTGTTCTTGTAGTAACAGTCCATCTGCCTCCATTTTTCCTGCAGGTCTTTCTTTCACGAGGTATCTTTTATTCTTCTAGCCACTCCAGGCTGGTCTACTCATCTTTTTAAGT
>NW_006408685.1:564987-565545 GCF_000296735.1 Chrysochloris asiatica | reverse complement strand
TGGTCTATTCTGGAGAATGTTCCATGTGCACTTGAAAAGAATGTGTATTGTGTAGTTGTTGGGTTGAATGCTCTGTACACATCTATGGAGTCCAGTTGTTTGATTGTGTTGTTTATTTATTCTGTGTCTTTGTAAAGCTTCTTTCTGGTTGTTCTCTCCATTTTTGAAAGTGGTGTATTAAATTCCCCCACTATTATTGTGGATCAATCTATTTCTTTCTTCAAATCTATTAGAGTTTGTTTTAGATATTTTGGTGCTCTCTCATTGGGAGCACAGATATTTAATATGGTTATTGTATTTTGTTCAATTGTCCCTTTAATCATGAGATAATGTCCATGTTTATCTATTATGCTGCCTTTTGCCTTAAAGTTTATTTTATCTGAGATTAACACTGTCACTCCTGTTCACTTTTTATTGCAATTAGCTTGGTATATTTTTTCCCTTCCTTTCACTTTTAATTTGTTTCTGTCTTTGTGTGTGAGATGCGTCTCTTGCATACAGCATATTGAAGGATCTTGTTTTCTTATCCATTCTGCCAACCTCCTTTTCTTAACAGGT
>NW_006408685.1:557304-564287 GCF_000296735.1 Chrysochloris asiatica | reverse complement strand
TCTGAGCTTACTCTGACTTGTTTGCCTTTTTATGTGACCCTTCTGTTTTCTCTTGCTGCTTTCAGGAGTGTCTCCTTGTCTTTGAGTTTGGAGAGCTTGACTATGATATGTCCTGGTGATTTTCTTTTGGGGTCCACCCTTCCTGGACTTTGTTGTTCTTCTTGCATGTCTATCTTTTCACCCTTGAGGATGTTAGAGAAATTTTCTTCCAATAGTTCTTCGACTCTTTCCTCTGTGGACTTGTGTGACTCATTTTGTTCTGGAATGCCAATAATTCTTAGGTTATTCCTCTTCATGTTCTCCAACATGAATCGTAGTCCTTCCTCTCATTTTTTTTTAACCCTTTTTTGTGTTTGTTCTTCTATCTTAATGGTATTGAGAGACTTGTCTTCCAACTCACTGATTCTTCCTTCCACCTCATCTATTCTGCTTCTCTACCCTTTCAGAGATTTTTCTATTTCAGTCATTTTGTTGTTGATTGTTTGGACCTCTTTCTGTAGGTTTTAGATTGTTACAAATGCTGTATCTATCTTGTTTGATTGTTCCTGTAGCACTTTTCTGACTTCTTCCTTATTTTTCTCGACTCCATTGTAAAGTGTTTTGAAACATTTTATAATCATTTTTCTGAATTCTTTCTCTGGTATTTCCAAGGCCTGCCCTCCTTCCAGCATGGAGATAAGGTCTACTTCTGGTTCATTTGTCTCAGATATTTTATCTTTTTTCTGGACATGTGCTGATATGGTAATCTGTTTTTGCTTCTTGGACATGTTTAATGTTTATCTGTGGCCCTAATAATTAATTAAATATGTATTTTGGTATTTTTTAAATGTTTTCTGATTGCCTCCAGAAAGATGTGATCAGGTTGTGGTCTTCCCTTTTCACTCCTCTTATTGCTTAACTCAGAGTAACTTTTACATGTGTTGCCTGTTTCACTGGTTTGTGGCAGCTGGTATTGGTTCTTGTTTGGTTTTTGGTGTTTTATAAAATGTTATTGCAGCTTGGTTATATGGCAGCAGTTGCTGACTCTTTTTGTGTAATGTAGGGGGACAAAGAGTCCTCCGATAGCAGAAGGTAGGCTATGTGGCAGCCAAGCAACACCAGTCGGGTAGAAAACAAAACCAAAAGCAAAAAAATATAACAAACAAAAGCGATAATGAGTGAAAATCAAAGCAACACAACAATAATAAAACACAAAACAGAAAAACAATGATGGGGGAAAAGAAAAAAAAGGGGGGAGGGACTTAAGAAAGAGAGTAAAAAAAAGTGTAGCTTAATGTAAGTAAGTCTTTAATGCTCTACCTCTCTTTCAGTCCCTTATGTGCTCTTCTCCTTGTTGGTATGCTATGGAGTTGATCGTGAACCACAGCGACCCAATATAGGGTTTCCAAGGAGCAGCTTTTGGGCTCGAACTACAGTCCTTGCAGTTGAAAAGGCTTTGCAGTCAGCTTCAGCAGGAGTGCTTTCTTATTGGTGGTAAACAACTACTCAAGGGTGTCTCAATTTGGGCTGGCCTGTGCTCTTTAATAAGGCAGGCTCTAATCACACACAAAAAAGGGGTAGGGGCAGAAGAAAGAGAGGAGAAAAGGTGGCTTAATGTAAGTAACTTTTTAGTGCCCTAACTCTCTTTCAGCCCCTTCTGAGTTATTTTCCTTTTTGGTGTGCTGTGGAGTTAATCGTGACCCACAGCGACCCAGTATAGGGTTTCCAAGGGGCAGCTGGTGGGCTCGAACCACAGTCCTTGCAGTTCAAAAGGCTTTGCAGTCAGCCTCAGCAGGACTCCTTTGTTATTGGTGGTAAACAACTACAAAAGAGTGTCTCAATTTGGGCTGGCCTGTGCTCTTGAATAAGTCACACACACAAAAAAAGGGGGGAGGGGCAGAAGAAACAGGAAAAAAGCGTGGCTTTAGTTAGGCTTTAGTGCCCTAACTCTTTTTCAGCCCCTTCAGAGCTCTTTTCCTTGTTGGTATGCTGTGGAGTTAATCGTGACCCACAGCGCCTCAGTACAGGGTTTCCAAGAGGCAGCTAGTGAGCTTGAATCACATTCCTTGCAGCACTAACACACAGAATCACAGCAGGACTGCTTTGTTATTGGTGTCTCAGCTTTGGCTGGCCTGCGCCTTGATGAGAGTGCCTGAGGCTGGGAGGCTGGGCAGAGGGCTGGCCTAGGCCGAAAAAGTTGAGGGCGGGGCTGGTGGCTGTAGGCAAATGGCGCGGCTGTGTCTGATGATGTCTACAATGCCTCTCTCTGTCTTCCTGTGCCGTGAGCACCCCAATTTGCCCTATATCCACGCCGACAATGCCCAACGTGGCAATGAGGCCCCCACTGGGATGGATCATGCTAGTTCCTGTGGCCCCACTAGCTCTCTGGGAGCATCCACCCTCTGAACGGGTCCGATCAATCCATGAGCTCCACGTTCTACAATGGGCAGGGCAGTCCCCGGGGTGGGATCTAAGCGCAGGCTGGTGGAGGCTCAAAATGCTTGTAACTCCTCAGCAGTTTGATTTTTTAAAAAAGCAAGCTCATAATGTTAAGGCCTAATGTTTTATGTTTGCCCCAAGGCTGTCTGTATACCAGGCCGGGGCCTCCCTGTGCGATACCACCCCCGTATTCTCCGGAGCCCCCATACCTGTGCTGCCTGGTTAGGGGCGTGCCGGAAGTCTCTCTCCTTCATCCTTTGACTTTTAATGTGTTTTGTCTCTGTGTGTAAGATGTGTCTCTTGCAACAGCATATTGAAGAAGCTTGTTTTGTTTTTCGTTCTGTCACCCCCTGTCTCTTAACTGGTGCATTTAATTCATTTACATTCAGTGTAATTATCAATAGGTAAAGATTAATTGCTGCCATTATGCTTGTGTTTTTGTGGTGTTGCTGCTTTCTTTGTTGTGTGTCCACCTGTGCTGAATTTATGTTTTCTGTGTTCTTTCTTGTGAATTTCTGCATAATTTTAATGTTTCCATGTTTCTTGGTTTTTCATTTTCTTGGTATGTTCCGAAGTGGTAATTTTCTTTGAGGTTACATTATAGTCCATTAACTTTTCCCTCTATTTAGTGTAGTCTATTTTATCCTGTAATCTACCTGACCTTCTCACCATCTGGATCTCTGTCCCTATGTGTTTACCTTCTTTCTCATTGTAATTGTTTTGATAATAGACTGACTTCTCTGATTCTATGAGTTTGTTCTTATAGTTTTGTTCTGTTCTCGACTCTTCTATCTGTTAATTGAGTTCTGGGAGGTGCTGCCACATATGTTAATCTCTGGTTGTTGTATGTTCTTGTTGTTTCTCAATCCAGAGAACTTCCTTTAGGATGTTTTGTAGTACAGAGTTGTCTTTGGCAAAATCCATTAGCTTCTGTTTATCCTGAAATGTTTTGATTACACCTGCTCCAGTGTATTTGGTTGATAGCTTTGCGGGATAAAGGATTCTTGGTTAGCAGATTTTTTTTTTTTTTCTTTTTTTAATTTCAGCGCTTTATATATGTTTCCCCATTGCCTTCTTGCATGCATGGTTTCTGCTGAGAGATCTGAGCTGAATCTGACTTGCTTGCCTTTGTATGTAATGCTTCTCTTTTACCTAGCTGCTTCGGGATTGTCTCCTTATCTTTGAAATTGTAGAGCTTGATTATGATACATCTTAGTGATTTTCTTTTGGGGTCTATCCTTTCTGTTCGTTAAGGTTCTTGAATAATTATATTTTCACTATGGTGATGTTTCTGGCTATTCCTTTCTCTCCCCCTCCAGTGTCTATTTTATAATATAATGCAGGGGAAACCAAGATTCATAAGGCAGCCAAGGATCTTAACATTACTTCCCCCCTTTTGCCCATTCCAACAAGGTCTCAATCCCTGTATCCCAGAGCCCTGTTGTTCCATGGTTGTGCATATACCATTATTTATTTACCTCTGTCCCACCTAGCCCATGCAAACCTGCCTAATTGTTCTTCCATTCCCCTCCTTCTTCTTGTATATTGCCCCCTCCTGAGCACCCAAACTATCCTGTGCCTCACTTCCCAGTAAAGATTCCACCCCCCCACTTTAATATGGATATTATTTCTTAGTCTTTTACAGTAGTCATCCTATGCAGTATTTCTCGTTTTGTGACTGACTAATTTCACTCAAAATAATGTCCTCAAGGTTCATCCATTTTATGCGGTGGATTACAGCCTCTTGTTATTCTTCAAAGTAGCATAATATTACATTGTGTGTATGTACCACAGTTTATTTATCCATTCTTCAGTTGAAGGGCATTTTGGCTGTCTTTTTTTGCTATTGTAAATAGTGCTGCTATGAACATTGATGTGCATAAATCTACTTGTGTTATGGCTTGTATTTCCTGTGAGTAGATACCAAGTATAGGAATTGCTGGATCATTAGGTATTTCTATTTCCAACCTTCTGAGGAACTGCCATATTGCTTTCCAGAGAGGTTGGATCATTTTGCAGTCCCACCAGCAATGCAGGAGTGCCCCAGTGTCTCCACATCCCTGCCAGCATTTATTGTCCTCTGCTTATTTGATATTTGCTGTTGTTTCTGGTGTGAAATGATATCTCATTGTTGTTTTGATTTGCATCTCTCTAATGGCTAGTGATCATGAACATTTCTTCATATGTTTCTTGGCTGTCTAGATCTCCTACTTGGTGAAGTGTCTGTTCATGTCTTGTGCCCATTTTTTAATTGGGTTATTTGTATTTTTCTTGTAGAGATGTTGTAGTTTCATATATATTTTAGAAATGAGTCCTTGTCTGATATGTCATTGCAAAAGATTTTTTTTCCCCATTCTGTGGATTCCCTTTTTACTCTTCTGGTGAAGTCTTTTGATGCACATAAGTTTTTAATTTTCTAGTATATCCCGCTCATCTATTTTGTCTACTTTTGTTTGTGTGGTTTTCAAAATGTTTTGTAGTCTGTGTATTCCATAAATTAATGCCCTCATATTTATCCTTATTTTTTCATTGATGGCCTTCATAATTCTGGTATAAATATTTAGGATTTCAATCCATGCAGAGTTGGTTATTTTATGAGTGAGGTGAAAGTCTTGTTTCCTTCTTTTGCATATCGCTTTCCTCTTCTGTCAGCACAATCTGTTGAAGAGACTATCACCTCCTCATGCAATATATTTAGGTATTTTGTCAAAACCTCAATTGGCTGTATGTAGATGGGTTAAATTCTGGATTCTTGATTTCGTTTCATTGATACATGTATATTTCATTGTACCAGTACCAAGCTGTTTTACCATTGTTGCCATGTAATAAATTTTGAAGTCGGGGAATGAGAAGCCTCCAACCTTATTATTCTTCTTAAGCAGTGCTTTGTTTATCCTGGGTCTCTTTCCTTTTCATATAGTTTGTAATTGTTTTTTCCATCTCTTTGAAGAATTTCTTTGGAATCTGGATTGGGATCGCTTTATGTGTGTAAATTGCTTTGGGCAGTATTGACATTTTCACAATGTTAAGTCTTCCTATCCAGGAGCATGATACAGTCTTCCATTTTTGTAAGTCTCTTTTGGTTTCTTGTAGTAGTGTTTTGTAGTTTTCTTTGTATAAGTCCTTTGTTTCTCTGGTTACATTTATTCCTAGATATTACATCCTTTGTGTGGCTATTGTAAATGGTATTGCTTTCCTAAGGTCCTTTCCAACGCTGTCGTTTTTGGTATAGAGGAATCCAAGCAATTTTTGTGTGCTGATCTTTTATCCTGCCACTTTGCTGAGTCTTCCTTTAAGGTCTAGTAGCTTTTTTTAAATTGAATCTTTGGGGTTTTCTATGTATAGGATAATATCATCTGCAAATAGAGTTTTACTTCCTCTTTGCCAATTTGGATGCCTTTAATTTCCCTGTTTGCCGAATAGCTCTTGCTAAGTCTATTGAATAGCACACTATTGAATAGGAGTGGTGACAAAAGGCATCCTTGTCTGCTTCTTGATTGCAGAGGGAAGGCTTTCAGTTTCACTTCTTTGAGAGTAACGTAGGCTGTTGGTTTTGTATATATGCTCTTAATTATGTTGAGGAATTTCCCTTCAATTCCTACTTTGTTGATTTTTTTTTTTTAATCAGGAATGGGTGTTGGCTTTTGTGAAATGCCATTTCTGCATCAATAGATATGATCATGCGGTTCTTTTCTTTTTCCTCATGTATATGGTGGATAACATTGATTGTTTTTCCAATATTGAACCATTCTTACATCCCTGATATGAATCCTTCTTGACCATGATATATTATCTTTTTGATGTTCTGCTGGGTTCTGTTGGCTATGATATTGTTAAGAATTTTTGCATCTATGTTCATGAGCGATATTGGTCTATAATTTTCTTTCTTATTGATGTACTTCCCTGGTTTTTGTATGAGGGTTAAGCTCACTTCACAAAATGTATTAGGAAGTTTTCCATCCTTATCTTCTGGAATAATTTACGTAGAATTGTTAACAGCCCTTTTCCTGAATGTTGGGTATAACTCACCAGTGAATCCATCTAGGCCTGGACTTTTTTTGGCTGGGAGCTTTTTTGATGACCTGATCAATTTCTTCTTTTGTTATGGGTCTGTTCAGGTTTTCTACGTCACTGTGTGTAAGTTTAGGAAGGTTGTTTTTTTTCTAAAAATGTATCCACCTCTTCTAAGGTTTCAAATTTTTTGGAGTACACCTCTTCATAGTATTCTGTTATTATCCCTTTGATTTACTTTGGTTTCGTTGTGACACCACCCATATGGTTTCTAATGCGTGTTATTTGTGTCTTCTCCCTGTTTTCTTTTGTTTAGGTTTGCCAATGGTCTGTCAATTTTGTTAATCCTTTCAAAGAATCAGCTTCCTGTCCTATTGATTCTCTCTATAGTTTTTTCTGTTTTCTATCTCATTTATTTATGCTCTAATCTTTATTGACTATGCTTTATTGACTACATGAAGGCTTTCGATTGTGTGGATCATGGCAACCAACGGACAACATTGAGAAGTATGAGTATTCTAGAACACTTAATTGTACTTCTGAGAAATCTGTAC
>NW_006408685.1:538538-556414 GCF_000296735.1 Chrysochloris asiatica | reverse complement strand
ACATTGTTTCGTTCTGCTGTGCATGGGGTCGCTATGAGTCAGTTCCGACTCGATGGCACCTGACAACAACAACAACAATCTTTATTATTTCTTTTTCTTTTGGTGGTTGTAGGTTTCCTCTGTTGATCTCTTTCTAGTTGTTGTAAATGCTGTGTTAATGTCTTAATTTTGTTTCTTTCCTTTTTCTTTTTTTTTTGATGTGTGTGTTTACTGCAATAAATTGTCCTTTCAGCACCGCTTTCACTGTTTCCCAGAGATTTGGGTATGTGTTGTTTTCATTCTCATTTGTTTCTAGGATCGTTGTGAATTCTCATTTAATTTCTTCTACTAGCCAGTCATTTTTCAGCAGGGTGTTATTCAGTTTCCATATATTTGACTTGATTTACTTGGTCTTCCTATTGCTGATTTCTAATTTGATAGCATTGTGGTCTGAGAAGATGCTTTGTAGTATTTTGATATTTTTACGTTTATGGAGATTTGTATTGTGGCCTAAGACATGGTCTATTCTGGATAATGTTCCATGTTCATTGGAAAAGAATCTGTATTGTGCAGTTGTTGGGTTGAATGCTCTGTACACATCTGTGAGGTCCAGTTGGCTGAATGTGTTGTTTAGTTCTTCTGTTTCTTTGTCAATTTTCTTTCTGCTTGTTCTATCTATTTTTGAAAGTGGTGTATTAAAATTACCCACTATTACTGTAGATTCATCTATTTCTTTCGTCAAATCTATTAGACTTTGCTTTATAAATTATAGAATTCTTTCATTGGGACCCTAACTATTTATTATGGTTATGTCATCTTGTTCAATTGTCCCTTTAATCATGAGATAATGTCCATCTTCTTCTATTATACTGGGTTTTGTCTTAAAGTTTATTTTAGCAGAGATTAGTACTGCCACTCCTGTTCGTTTTTTATTGCAATACGATTGGCATGTATTTTTCCATCCTTTGACTTTTAATCTGTTTTTGTCTCTGTGTGTGAGATTAGATGTGTCTCTTGCAAACAGCATATTGAAGGGTTTTTGTTTTCTTTTCCATTCTGCCACCCTCTGTCTCTTAACAGGTTCATTTTATCCATTTACATTAAGTGTAATTATTGATAGGTATGTATTAATTGTTGCCATTATGTTTTGTGTGTGTGTGTGTGTGTGTGTGTGTGAGTGTGTGTGTGTGTGTGGTGTTGCTGCTTTCTTTGTTCTGTGTGTCTTCCTTTCTTGAATTCATGGTTTTTGTGTTCTTTCTTGTGAGTTTCCTCATAGTTTTAATGTTTCCATGTTCTTCTTGGAATTTCATTCTCTTGGTATGTTGTGAAGTCTTAATTTTCTTTGAGGTTGCTATATAGTCCATTAACTTTTCTCTACATTTAGTACAATCTATTTTATCCTTTAATCGACTTGACCTCACTATCTGTATCTCTGTTCCTACATGTTTACATTCTTTTACATTGTACTTGCTTTGATCATAGACTAACCTCCCAGAGTCTCTGAGTTTGTTATTATAGTTTTGTTTTGTTCTCAACTCTTCCTTCTGTTGATTTAATTATGGGAGGTGCCGCCGTGTATGTCAATCTCTGGTTGTTGTCTATTCTTTTTGATTCTCAGTACACAGAACTCCCTTTAGGGTGTTTTGTAGTGCAGGGTTGGCTTTGGTAAAGTCACTTAGCTTCTGTTTTTTTGTTTTTTTTTAATGTTTTATTGTGAATTATATGATAGTTTACATGAGAGAACCTCAGTTCCACATTCATTCCATCGTATATCATTACATGGCCATGGTTCCAATCCCCTCCATGCCTTGTCTTCTGACCAAAGGGCATATCCTAGAAGCCTGTGCTCCCCACTCCCCCCCAGTCTTCGGCTCACAGTTCCTTTCCCTCTCTGGATCCAAAGTCCCCAGCCGCTCCATCCCTCCTTTTCATCATCTCTGTCCCCATCTCAGGCATCCCGGGCTCTCTGGATGGGGTCCCGTTCTCGGCTCCCATCTGTTGGTGGTCCCAGAGACCTCCGCCCCTAGACTGGAGAAATAATCGTTCTCTTCCTTGTTACAAAACATCTACCCTTGCATTTCAAACACTCACAATCTGTCTTGATAACCATTATTCACTACAATATTGCATGTTACCCATTTGCATTTCATTTCATCAGCTCCACCTATACAAATTGGATAGTACTCACTGGTGATTCTGCCTTCGTCCATGCCCCCTAGCTCTAGGTTCCCTCTTGAAGGCTTGTAAGCCAGTTACTTCTTGCCTTTGTAGTTCCTTCCCTCCCCATTTGGGTATCCAATGTACAAGTTGCCCCTCTGTATCTACTCTGTGTGTGGAGGGCATGGGAATGTTTCTTGCTGTAAGGATTTATCGCCTCTTTTGTGTCACTGCATTAGTATGCCCCAGCGTCTCCTAGGGGAGCGACCCTTTTGTTCCCGTAGTACCAGTCCATCTGTCTCCATTGTGTCGTATTTTTCCTGTAGGTCTTCCATTCGAGACGTATCTTTTGTTCTTCTCATTGTTCCAGGCTCGTCAGCTTGTCCCTTCAAGTGGGGATTTCACATCTCTGGTGATCTGGATATGGTTCTGGTTTCTATGTATAGTTTTATGTATTGCAAAGGCTCCGCAGAAAGCCTCATTCACAGGGCCTTAGCTTCTGTTTATCCTGGAATGTTTTGATTACACTATCGTATTTGATTGATAGCTTTGCTGGATAAAGCATTCTTGGTTGGCAATTTTTTTTTTCTTTCAGTGTTTTATATATGTCTCCCCATTGCCTTCTTGCTTGCGTGGTTTCTGCTGAGAGATGTGAGCTTAATCTAACTTGCTTAACTTTGTATGTGACACTTCCGTTTTCCCTTGCTGCTTTCAGAAGTGTCTCCTTATCTTTGATTTGGAGAGCTTGATTATGATATGTCTTGGTGATTTTCTTTTGGGGTCTATCCTTTCTGGGGTACATTAAGCTTCTTGAATGTTTATCTTTTCACTTTTCAGAATGTTAGAGAGATTTTCTTCCAAAAGTTCTTCATCTATTTCCTCTGTGGACTTTTGTGATTCTTTTTGTTCTTGAATGCCAATAATTCTTAAGTTATTCCTCTTCATGCTGTCCAACATGAATCTTAGATCTTCTTTAGATTTTTTAAATCCTTTTTTTTGGGTGTTTGTTCTTCTATCTTAGTAGTATTGAGAAATTTGTCTTCCAACTCTGCCTTCCATGTCGTCTATTCTACTCCTCTGTCCTTTCAGAGTATTGTCTATTTCTGATATTCTGTTATTTATTATTTGGACCTCTTTCTGTAGGTTTTCAATTGTTTCCAAATCTGTATACATCTTATTTGATTGTTCCTGTAGCACTTTCCTGACTTTGACCTTGTTTTTCTCAACTCCATTATAAAGTGTTTTGAAACATTTTATATCTATTTTTTTCTGAATTCCTTCTCAGGCATTCCCAAGGCCTGCCTTCCTTACAGAATGGAGACCAGTTCTACCTCTTGGTCATTTGTCTAAGACATTTTATCTTGTTTCTGGACATATGCTGATATGGTCATCTGATTTTGCTTCTTGGACATGTTTAGTGTTTATCTGTGTCCTTAATAACTGAGTATGTGTTTTGGTATATTTTATGCTTTCTGATTGCTTCCAGAAATATGTGATCAGGATGCGGGCTTCCCTTTTCATTCTTTTTATTGCTTAATTCAGAGTAACTTTTACAGGATTTGTCTGTTTCTCTGGTATATGGCAGTTGGTATTCATTCTTGCCTGGGTTTTGGTGTTTTTATAGAGTGTCATTGTAGCTTGCCTATGTGGCAGCAGTTGCTGACTCTTCTTGTGTATAATAAGGAGACAAAGAGTCCTCCAAAGGAAGAAGCAGGGGTGTATAACAGAAAAACAGAACTAGCAAAAAAAAAAAAAAAAAAAAACAATCGAAAGAAAAAAAAAAGAGACTAAAAAACAGCAACTACAAACTAGAGTGAATACGGCAGTCTCTAATCACAGAAAAGGGAAAGGAGGGAGAGAAGAAAAAGAAAAAGAGAAAGAAAAAATATCTGTAGCCTAATATGTGTATGACTTTAATGTCCTCTCTTCAGCTTCTAGCTTTCAAAGCTGCCTGAGAGATTTCAAGATGCCAATGTTGGTTGTTATGCTATACCTCAGGCTTTAATTTAATTTTGGTCTGTATTATTTTTAAACTCTCTTTCCCTCTCTACAGCACTGTTCTGCTCTTTCCTGTATTAAAAAAAAAAAAAAAACAGAATAAAAAATCAAACAAATAAGAAACTTTCAGGGCCTGCTCTTGGGCTGAGTATCTGTGTGTATGCGTGGCAGAAGAACCCACCAATGGTGAGTTTAGGCTCCCCCTCTATTCACCAGAATGGAGGTGGGAAAACAATGAGAAGATTAAAAAAAAAAAGAAAGAAAGAAAGAACAATGCAAAACTGATAAAGTGTATTGTCCACCTTTGCCCCAAGTTTCCCACTGTGTTTTTCTATGGAGTTTTTGCTCCTCCTGCTTGGTCTTGCTGTTGGGTCTCACCCAAGATGTTGGCTCTGGGCCTCTGAGTCCAGCCTGGCAGATTCAAAAGTATGTGATTTTTCACTTCAGCTACAATTTGTACAAGCTATAAGTCTTCAAACTTTTAAGATATTCCTATCTCTGTGGTTCTGAATTTTGGAGCTCTTCCCTGGATTTGTTTTGCCTCGTATTCTGTGTTATTTCTGACTCCAAGTCAATTTTATAAAGTTATCGCCAAAAGAGAAATCTAACCTTAGTCATTATTAAGCCAGGCAGAGGTTACTGATTGATGGTCTTTCATTATTTGGTTATATATTAACTCAATTAGCTCCACGTGTGTGTATTGGGATTGTTGTTGTCAAGTTCTGTTAATTATTACACAAAAAAGATATAGTAGATGATATGATATAGGCCAAAAATTAAAGGTTTTTTTTTTATGATTTGATGTTGTTGTTAGGTTGGTACCGACTCATAATGACCTTATGCACAACAGAAAGAAACACTGCCTGGTCCTGTTCAATCTCACAGTCATTGCTACCTTTAGCCTATTACTCTTGCCGGTTTGCCAATTCATCTCACAGAGGATCTTACTCTTTTTCTCTGACACTCTAGTTTACCAAACATGATATCTTTCTCCATGGATTGGTCCATCCTGATAATATTCTTGAAGTATAAGAGATGATGTCTGTAAATCCTGGCTTCCAAGGGGCATTCTGGCTATACTTCTTCCAACACAGATTGGGTTGTTCTTTTGGCAGTCCATGGTACTTTCAATAATTTCCAAAACCATAACTCAAGTGCATCAACTCTTCTATGGTCTTCCATATTCACTGTCCAACTTGCACATTCATATGAGGTTATTGAAAATACAATGGCTTGTGTCAGGTACACCTTAGTCCTCAAACTGACATGTTTGCTCTTGATCTCTTTAAAGATGTCTTGTGCCCCAGCTTTGACTAATGCAATAACATCATTTGATTTCTTGACTGCTGCTTCACTGAATGCTGATAGTTTATCTGAGCAAGTGTGAGGAAATCTGGGTATCTAACAATAATGATGGCATTTACTTGGAATGCCAGTCATCTATGATTGTTTTATTCATACAAATGTTTATTTAGAAAGGGTCAGAGATGCTTCAACCAACCAATTTGAGTGAAGTTTTTTGAAGTTGTTGTTGTTGTTTTTAATGGATTTCATTACATAGATCAGATTTACATTGACTATATGCTTGGCTTTTGTGGTGAGATGAGTGCCTTTATGCAGCATTTTGCCTTGATTCTGAGAGTCCTGAGGGCCTATAAAAGGCATGCATAGTTGTTCATGGAAGAGAGAAGAGCCTGCTTGTTTGCATGGCCTAAAGGAACTGAGAGGGTTGCTCTACACTGAACATGCATGAAGAAGGGAGTAATATATCTCTACTTCAGAGGAGTCTTCCAGATTTCGCCTCCATATATCTTGATCCTAATCCTGAATTGTACCCTGTAACTTTCTTAATAAATTATTTACCTGTAATTATGGTCTGTGAGTTCTATGTGGTCATTACAACAAATTATCAAGCCCAACAGAGAGGTAGAGAGCAACGTAGTGTAGGATGGCTAGTGTCAGAATTGGAAAAAGTTTAAAGAGTGAAGGTGTGTCTGATCTTTGCCTCACAAGTAAAGCTTTGAGCTGATCATGATTCTCGTTATATCCATGAAGTTGCATAAGATCTAATACTACTAATACTACTAAAATTTTAAAACCTTAACATATAATTATCTTCAATCCTAATGTTAACGCTAATGCTAATTTAAACTTAATTCTAACCCTAAACCTATCCCAAAATTGACACAGGAAGGTAAGCATGAACTAAAGGGGATAGAAATAAATAGTGATATATACGTAACCTCCTTGGAATACTAATGTTCTATGCGGAGTCCTGGTTGTGGCACTGTGGGATAATGTGTCAGACTGCAAAGTCCTTTGAACTCCAAGGTCGGTGATTCAATCTCACCAGCTGCTCCTTGGAAACGCTATACAGGGTTGCAATGGATCAGATTCAACTCAACAGCTCTTAACAACAACAAATACATAGTTACCTGGATTGAGACATAGGCTGACCAGGTAAGAGAGGAGTGATATGTTTATATATATCCCAAAAATATAATATAAGGAGCTCTGGTAGCTTAGTGGTTACCAGTAGTCAGAAGTTTGAAACTATCAGGGATCAGGGATTCCTCTGGAGAAAGATGAGGCTATCTGCTCCTATAAAGATTCACAGCCTCGGAAACCTTACACAGGGTCGCTATGGGTCAGAATGGACTTGACAGCACTTAACAACAGCAATAGTAAAAACAACAAATAAATAAAAGTTTGAAAGAGGATATTTGTAAATGAGTATTTACCTATCATTCAAACACAGCTATGAATGTGGTAGAGCATATGCCAAACAAAACCATGAAAACTTCCTAGATATTATCAAACACCTAAAACAATGAGTTGATAGTCCTGGGGGATCAGGACCATAGCCTTACGTGACATCATGGTCAATTGACAAACAGTACAAAAAGACAATGTTTTACGTCCTGGTTAGGTGAGTTGCATCTGTAATCCTGTAAGCTTGTGACTGGTGGTGTAAGCTATTGATCTCTCTGAAGTTCATTTTTATATTGTTCATTAAAAGTATACACACATACAATTGATTTTATATATCAAAAATATATAGAGAAATGTTCTGCTATTTGTATTTTATTTCATAAGTTCTTGTAAGTTTAATTATTAAAATAGTTTATTTAAAAAAACAAAAAACAAAAAACTTGTTCCATAAATTTCTGCTTGATATTGTTGTTAGGTGTCATCATGTCAGGACCCACTCATAGCGACCTTATTCACAGCAGAATGATACACTGCCTGATCCCGGGCCAACCTCACTATTGTTGCCATGCTTCAGCCCATTGATGTTGACACTTTGCAAATAGATCTCACTGGGGGTCTTCCTCTTTTTCTCTAAACCGCCAACTTACTAAACATGATATCCTTCTCCAGTGACTGGTCCATCCTGACAATATGGCTGAAGTATGAGAGACAAAGTTTGGCCATCCTGACCTCCAAGGAGAACTCTGGCTGCACTTCTTCCAACACTTCTTCCAACTTTTGGGAGCCTATGGCACTTGCAATATTCTCCTTCAACACCATAACTAAAAGCATCAATTTTTCTATGGTCTTCCTTATTCACTGTCCAGCTTTTGCATGCATATGAGGTTATTGAAAATACCATTGCTTGGGTCAGGTGAACCTTAGTCCTCAAGCTGACATCTTATCTCTTCAAGAATTTAAAAAGGTCTTGTGCAGCATATTTGCCTAATGCAATACATCGCTTGATTTCTTGACTATTGCTTCCATGAGTGTTGATAGTTGATCCAAGAAGAATGAAGTCATTGACAACTTGAATCTTTTCTCCGTTGATAAGAATGTTGTTTATTGGTCCAGTGGTGAGGATTTTTGTTTTCTTTACATTGACATGCAATCCATACCGAGGGCTGTGCTCTTTGATATTAATCAATAAATATTTTAAGTCTTCTTCACTTTTAGAAGCAAGGTTGCATCATTTGCATATCACAGGTTGTTAATGATTTTTCCTCCAATCTTGATGCCATATTTTTCTTCATAAAACCCAGCTTCTCAGATTATTTGCTGAGCATACAGGTTGAACAAATATGGTGAAAGAATACAACCCTGTCACACAATTTTCTTTATTTTAAACCATTCAGCATCTCCATGTTCTGTTAGAACAACTGCCTCTTAGTCCATGTACTGATTCCTCATGAACACAATTAAGTGTTCCGGAATACTTATGCAATGTTGTTCATAGCTTGTCATGATCCATACATTTAAAAGCCTTTACATAGTCAATAAAGCACAGGTAACTATCTTTCTGATATTCGCTGCTTTAAGCCAAGATCCATCAGACACCAGAAATGATATCCCTCATTCCACGGCCTCTTCTGAATCCTGCTTGAACTTCTGGAAGTTCTCTGCCAATGCATACTTGTAGCCATTTCTGTATTACCTTTAGTAAAACTTTACTCGCATGGGATATCAAAGATATTGTCAGATGATTTACATGTTCCATTGGGTCACCTCTCTTTGGAATCGGCACAAATATGGATCTCTTCCAATCAGTCAGCCAGATAGTTGTCTTCCAAACTTCTTGGCATAGATGAGTGAGTGCCTCCTGTGCCACCTCACTTTCTTGAAAAATTCAATTTTAATTCCATCAATTCCTGGTGCCTTGTTCTTTGTCAATTCCTTCAATGCACCTTGGACTTCCTCCTTCAGTTACATTAGCTCTGGATCATATGCTACCTCTTGAAATGGCTGAACATCAATCATTTCCTTTTGGTACAGTGACTCTGTGTATTCCTTCCATCTTATTGGATGCTGTCTTCATCATTCAATAATTTCCCCAGAGAATCCTTCAGTAACGAAAGTCAAGGCTTCACTTTTTTCTTCATTATCCCAGCTTGAGAAATGCTTAGCGTGTTCTTCCTTTTTGGTTTTCTGACTCTAGATCTTTGCACATTATGATGTAATATTTGGCTTTATCTTCTTGAGCTAATCTTTGAAATTTTCTGGTCAGCTCTTGTACCTCCTCATTTCTTCCATTTTCTTTAGCATCTCTATGCTGGAGAGTAAGTTTCATAGTCTCTTCTGACATCCATTTTGACCTTTTCCTTCTTTCTTGTCTTCTTAATGACTTTTTGTTTTCTTCCTATATGATGTTCTTGATGTCATCCTACAACTCTTCTGGTCTTCAGTCTTCAGTGTTTAATATATCAAATCTGTTCTTCAGATGAACTCTAAATTCGGGTGGGATATATTCAAGGTCATATTTTGGCTGTTGTGGACTTGTTTTCATTTTCTTCAGCTTGAGTTTGAAATTGCATATGAGCAATCGATGGTCTGTTCCACAATCTGTCCCTGGCCTTGTTTTGACTGATGATATGGAGCTTTTCCATCGTCTCTTTTCACAGATATAGTTAACTTGATTTTTATGTATTCCATCTGGCAAGGTCCATGTATCTCTTAGGCTGTCTAAAGAAGGTATTTGAAATGAACAAATCATGGATTTTGCAGAATTCTATCATGTGATCTGCAGCATCATTTTTATTGCCAAGGCCACACTTTGCAACTACTGATACTTCCTCTTTGCTCCCAACCTTTGCATTCCAATCACCAGTAATGAGCAATACATCTTGATTGTGTGTTTAATCAATTTCAGATTGAAGAAGTTGGCAGAATCCTTCTATTTCATCCTCACTGGCTTTAATGGTTGGTGCCTTTATTTGAATAATAGTGGTATTAACTGGGCTTCCCTGTAGGCACATGGATATTATTCTATCACAGACAGTAATGTACCTCATGAATGATCTGGATATATTCTTTTTGATGATGATTGCAACACCATTCCTCTTCAATTTGTCATTCCTGGCATAGTAAACCATGTGGTTGTCAGATTCAAAATGGCCAATACCAGTCCATTTCAGCTCACTAATGCCTAAGATATCTATGTTTATGTGTTTCATTTCATTTTTGACAATTTCTAAAGTTCCTAGATTCATACTTCGTACATTCCATGTTCCAATTATTAATGGATGTTTACAGCTGTTTCTCTTCATTTTGAGTTGTGCTCCATTTGCTAATGAAGGTCCTGCGGGCTTTTCTCCCATGGACTTTACTGCATTAGCATCATTACGGTCAACTCTACCTTGAGGAGGCAACTCTTCCCCAGTTGCATTTTGAGTCCCTTCTAACCTAAGGGACTTATTTTCCAGCGTTATATCTGACAGTGTTTCTCTGATATTCATAAGATTTTCAATGACTAAATATTCAGAAGTAGTTCGGAACTCCTTCTTCCTAGTCTGTCTTCGTCTGGAAGCTCATCTGAAACCTGTCCACCATGCGTGACCCTGCCGGTATTTAAAATACTGGTGACATAGCTTCCAGAATCACAGTAACTCACAAGCCTCCACAGTATGACAAACTGACAGTTGAGTGTGGAAACTGTACCAAAATTAATTTGTTTTAAAACATTACAAAATTTCTAAGGTTTTATCTGATTTAAATAAGCAAGTTACTCTACTTTAGAGTGATCACAGTACAATGACCTTAAAATGGCTGGTAAATGTGTAGAGGAAGTTATTGTGAAAATATTTTTGAAAAACTCAACTCTATCTATAATCTTAGAGAAAATGTGCATAAATGACTTTGAATGTGGACAACATCTATATAGTTTTATAAACAATTGAAAGTATTGATTTGATTCATTCAATGGTGAGATTGTGAGACTTATTCTCTTGGATTTATGTTATTTTAATAGTGATTTAATTATAGTAATATTTTGAAGTGATAAAAATAAAAATGGCCTAGTATTTTAGCTCATTTTGGAGCATATCAGAAGGATGCTTATAAAAATTACATTCAAAGTACAATTAACAGGTTTTCTCAAGTGTTCCTACATGTTGTTCACTGTGATCATTAAGTCCAGTTTTCATTAGTCTATCTCAATAACGTTTTTGTTCTTGGTTTTTCTCACACAATCTCTATGTACTAATTAGAACTTTAGAAGACAAGCATAAGAGCACAGTAAAAAAAAAAAAAATCACTATATATTTGAATAAACAAAGAGAGTAGATTGTCAACTTTAGTTAACTCTATAGACTAATGGTGGTGTTATGTGCTGTCAAGTCATTTCCCAATCATAAGGACCCTGTACAGTATTTACCAGGCTGAAAATTTTTATGGGAGAAGAAAACCTCATCTTTCTCCCATGGAGCAGCTGGCAGCAGTTAGTAGCCCAACTCGTAACCCATTACACTACCAGGGCTCATTTGTAGTCTAATATTGTTGTTGTTGTTATGGGCTGTCAAGTCAGTTCCCACTCATAGTGACTCTATTTAGGGTTTCCATGGACCAGCTGTTGGGTTTGAAACTTCAAGCTTTTGGTTACCAGCCTAGTGCTTACCATACTGTGCCACTGCAAGACTTATAGAGAATATAGAATTTAAACAAATAAACAACACATAGATTTAGCTTATTTCTAAGAGTTTCTTCTGAGAAAACAACCTTTAAGGTAATGTCATTGTCTTGCACTTCTTTTTTCCCAAGGTCTTTCCTATTCCAATCACAACAGGTGACATTGTCAGAGGGAATGACACCAAAATGAATGTCTATAACATTTTTGTTTGGTGTTTCAGCAGAAATTTATTATTTTTTATAGTTAGTTATAACAAAAAAAAACAATTTTTGTAAGCCTAGCTTACATATTTCAGTACCTCTACAAGGCTAAAATTATATGCTAGTTTTCTTTTTGAACTTTCTGATATACTACAGGAGTCCTGGTGTGGCACTGTATGATATGCACTGGATTGCTAATCCACCAACCACTTCTATCAATACAGTGTCAATATTAAGTTGGAACCGACTCCGTGACCCTCAACAACAACAGTACACTGTAATCAGAACTATCATTATTACTTAATTGCAATAACACTTCAAATCACATGGTTTCATTTGCATGTACTACAAACATGATGTTATTTTTGTTTGTGCATGTGCTTTTATGTAGTTGATTTTGTCAAAATTTTTGGTGTTTTCACTACAGTATTGTTGTAATTAGTATTTGCAAAACTATAACAATAGCATTTTTTAAAATGAATTAGTAATTAATAGAAAAAGAAAACATTTTTAAAAAGGCTTCCACTCAATTACTAATGGAATCCTGGTATGGCACTGTAGGATAAGTACTGGACTGCAAGGTCAGTTTGGACCACTAGGTGGGTGGTTCAAGCTCATCAATTGCTCTTCGGAATCCCTATACTGGGTCATTATGAGTCAGAGTCAACTTGACAGCACTTAACAACAACAATAACATTTACTAACAATGTTGTAACTAACAATATTTTAATTCAATGTAGAATGATTTTACAAAGCAAATTGTTTGTTAGAATCTATATAATCTAAGAAATATTACATGCAAACAATCTACAATTATATTTATCACATATTATTCTATGATTAAAATTGATGAGAAGCATTATGAAGAATTGTGTATGGTGTTGTTGGTGAAGAGGTCCATATTGTGTGGGTAACACCATAAGTTACTGCACTGAGTGAAATCAACTCAACTCATTCCATGAGAAGAGGGAGGGTGGAGGGAGTGTAGAAGGGGCTGGGTGAGAAGTTGTTTGTATTTTATAGACATCATCAAGATTCCATACTTTTCAATCTTTTGAAGTCAATTAAGATTCCTCTCCAAAACCTTTTCTCATATGCCTTAGAGAGAGGTTCTTGGAAAACCTGAGTTGAAGCTAATTTTATAGCAGTCTTCTCTTAAGTAGTTTGCAGTTGACTATGTTGAAATTCATAGTCAATTGTATAAAGTGCCTATAACTTTGCATGTTTATATCATCTAAGAATATCAGTTATACTGTTGGCATTGATTTTGTAGCTTTAATCTCTAACTGAGACTTTGTAAATGTGATCGTGGAGGCAACATAACAGCCTCTAGGTTTGTGGTACTAAGTACCAATAAAAGTAATTTTATGTCTCTTGAATTTTATAGCTCTTCATTAGAACTTTAGTATAATGGAGGCAGAGAAATCAACTATTTTACCTACTACCTAGGAATAATGCTATTATGTTGGTTATTAAAATAGTAAGAATAAAGGCCAAACAATACAGGACCTTCTGATCTATTTGACCCTGTGATCATTTAACACTAATTGGGTGCCCACTACAGCTGTGCGCTTTGAGTTTCCAATGCACTATATCCTCTTTACTAAGCAAAAATGATTCACTGAATTAGATTTTTGTTTATTTTGTTTAAATTATAACAGTTATTTTCGACCAGACTACCAACTCCTGTTGTGATTGGAGATCAGCAGCCTAAATATAAATAAATAAGTACTTTTTAAAAATAAGAAGTCTAAAAATTATTTTATTTAAAAAAAAAAAAAAAATCTTGGCATAGAGCTTGAGGGCAGTTACTTAACAAGGTTCTGGGTTTCCTCGCGCCCCGCCCGCATACCCTACCACAGCTATATGCTCTTGGCCTCTCAGTCGGTCAATCCTCTGGTTAGCAATCCCTGTCCATGGGTCCGTGCTCTGCTTGGCCGCTGCGCATCTGCCCTTCTTTTCTGACTCCGCCCCGCATCTGTCCGGAACCGCCTCACGTCTGAGCTGACCCACTGCGCGTCTGTCAGCCAGTCCCTCCGGACCTGCTGCGAGCTGCCGAGATGACCGCGCGTCATTTGGTCCGTACCCAGTGGGCATCTTGGGTACCTGGGCGGTCTCCGGTTCCCTGCGCGCGTGTTGTGTGTCTGTCTGTCTCTCTGTCTGATCCGCTGCCTGCAGCCTGCCTGCCGGTGCTAGTACACCAAATGCCTAGTCTGCCGTTTCGTTGATGCTGAGTGTGTGTAGCGGCCTTAGTCAGCTGCGAGACGCCTGTGACTGTTAGGCAGCCGGCGGAGGAATACTTGTTCGGCCCTTGCCCTTGTTGATCTAATTTTAAACAACAGGAGCTCAAGGCCTGTATTTGTTCAGAAAACGGGTCGCGAGGCCTCTGTCGGCAATGCTATATTTGGGGATTCAGACAGCTGCTTGATTTCTTGCAATTTAACAAGGAAAGGGTAGTTTCTTTCTTAATATTTGCTTTTGAAATTGATTTTAAACCTGAACGGGTGAAAATCATAAGCCCCTTTAGAAAGAAAAGGTTACTTATTGGGGTGCCTTTTTGTCTGATGTGTTTGTTCTGAGCCTGCTGACCAGCTGTTTCTGAACTTCATTTTCTCAGCCTCAACAGTGATTCTGAGTCTGCTTTAAGATTCCTTCGCCTTGGCTTTTTCTGTTCTTCGTGAACAGCTGCTTGGCCCATAACTTAAAGAAAGCAGTCATTTTCTCTCCCAAGAGAGACTCCTCCCTGTGTTTACAGAGATGGAGAGTGGGGAGCCTAATCCTGCTGGCAAGAAAAAGAAGTACCTCAAGGCTGCACTGTACGTGGGTGACTTGGACCCAGATGTCACCGAGGACATGCTATATAAAAAGTTCAGGCCTGCTGGCCCTCTGCGTTTCACACGGATCTGCCGTGACCCAGTGACCCACAGTCCACTGGGCTATGGTTATGTTAACTTCCGCTTTCCTGCAGATGCAGAGTGGGCGCTCAACACCATGAATTTTGATTTAATTAATGGCAAACCATTCCGCCTCATGTGGTCTCAGCCAGATGACCGGTTAAGAAAGTCTGGAGTGGGAAACATCTTCATCAAAAACCTTGACAAATCCATAGACAATAGAGCCCTTTTTTATTTATTTTCTGCTTTTGGAAACATTCTCTCGTGCAAAGTAGTATGCGATGACAATGGCTCTAAAGGCTATGCATATGTACACTTCGATAGCCTCGCCGCTGCCAACAGGGCGATATGGCACATGAATGGAGTGCGGCTCAACAACCGTCAAGTGTATGTTGGCAGATTCAAATTTCCTGAAGAAAGGGCAGCTGAAGTCAGAACCCGAGATAGAGCAACTTTCACCAATGTGTTCGTTAAAAACTTTGGGGATGACATGAATGACGAAAAATTAAAGGAAATTTTCAATGAATTTGGGCCAACTGAGAGTGTTAAAGTGATAAGAGATGTCAGCGGGAAATCGAAAGGCTTTGGGTTTGTGAGATATGAAACACATGCGGCTGCCCAAAAGGCAGTGCTAGATCTGCATGGAAAGTCCGTTGATGGGAAAGTGCTATATGTAGGACGAGCACAAAAGAAAATTGAACGTCTGGCTGAATTAAGGCGGAGATTTGAACGACTGAGATTAAAAGAAAAAAGTCGGCCTCCCGGGGTCCCTATCTATATTAAGAACCTAGATGAGACCATCGATGATGAAAAACTGAAGGAAGAATTTTCTTCCTTTGGATCAATTAGCAGGGCCAAGGTGATGATGGAAGTGGGGCAAGCCAAAGGGTTTGGTGTGGTCTGCTTCTCCTCTTTTGAAGAGGCCACCAAAGCAGTAGATGAGATGAATGGACGCATAGTGGGCTCCAAAGCCCTGCATGTCACCCTGGGCCAGGCTAGGCGAAGGTGGTGAAAACGAAAACCATGTTGCTCAATTTATTTCAGCCTTGAGCTGATGCCTACTTAGTTTGGGCTACTTTGTGATATGAGGTTATTTTATGGGAATTCACGTTTTTTTAAGTGAAAACGGTCTTTTGGAGGAAAAAAAGTGAAAACTCAGCAAACCCTGTTCATTCTAGTGAAGAATATAGTTTCTAATAGTAGAATTGTCATTTTGTACTATTTTTTAATATAATATCTTTAGGAATATGTAGAATAAAGTTTATTCATCAATATTTTCCCCCTGAATCAGCCAAGGTGAGGTAATTGATTGAGTATATGTATTTGCTTCATTATTTCAATAATACTACTAAATTTAATTTCTTCCATGAAAATGTTCTTGAAATGGTCCTTACTTTTGAATCTATCAAACTTGCTTTTTGATAAATCAGTAAGAGTGTGGGAAACGGTTTGTGAGCCAATGAATTTTTATGCATTAAGTTACTACATTAAGTTACTACAGAAAATGAATATTCATTTGAAAAGACATGCAGTTTCTTTTTCTTTATTTATTTACACTTTTATTTTATTTTAAAAATATATTATGATCATAACACAGACCTAATAGTGGTTTTGACTAAAGCATTCAGAGTTTTCCTTATTGCCTTCATGTCCACAGAAGAGAGTATATGGTTTTTTTTCAATCAGTAACTTAGAAAAGTAACACTTTAGGCTTTGGCTCTTTAAATTATGATTTGATTCTAAAAAATGCTTACTGAGGTATTTCGTATTTAATGACAGTCTAAGGAGTATTCTTACCACTCAGTTCTCTAAACTTCTTAATATATATATTTGCATCATATTAATTAATAAGAGATGAGAAAATGCACTGAATTACATTTATATGTAGATAATTTAATGTTTTTGCTACCAGTCTTTATCAAGTGTCAATATAAAGGGCAAAAACTCCATAGAATGATGTTGAAAAACTGCTTTAAAAAATATATCTTTAATTAAACTTGTCATTATCTCTTAAAAATTCTTGAATATATCAATATGGTATCATTTATAGATGTTTCAAAGTTAATGAATTATCTCCTTTAAGTCAAATGCCTCTATTTATTATATGTTGTTGTTGTTAAGTAGCATTGAGCCAGTTATGACTCATAAGGACCATGTATAGGGTTTCCAAGAGTGACTGGTGAGTTTGAACTACTGATCTTGTGGTTAGCAGTCAAATGCTAACCACACAGTGCCACACTAGAATTCCATTTATTATATAAGAGCTATTAATCCAGTACGGTTCACTTTACATTTTGGATACTTGAAAACTTTTACATTATTTCACCTCTGATTTCTAGCATAATTATTTCTAATGCTTCACCTTAAATTTCCTAGTCTTTCCACTCTTCACCTTTCCTTCACCTTTCCATCCATATTGCTCTTATTATTATTTTGGGGGAGAGGGGATTGTATTGCCTTTTTTTATTTTGTTTTTAGTGTATGCCAGTTCAAATCCATTTTGAAAGTAGGAAATAAATGCATAATTTATGTGACATTTAAATAATTATTTGTTAAAAATCTAATTCACTCATACCAAAGATCTAAGCATAAGATTTCTCGCTCGTCTCAGTTGGTTTTCATTACCTTATATGAAAATTTATTTCATACATAGTTAATGCATTATAAATATAGAATTTTAATATTTTTTTAGCTATTTGACCATAAAATATAAGCTGTTTTATGTAATTGTCTATCTGCAAACCATATGTATGTTCATATAAAATATTTTTTAAATGGAAATTGTTTTTATTGATTATAAACATAATATATGTTCATTGTAAAAAAAATGTAGACAATGAAGACATTTATAAAGAAGGAATTAAATTCCTACCATTGAGAGATAACCACTATTAATATTTTCAGTACATATCTTTCCATTCCTTTTTTCCTAAGTATACGAACATTTTTACAAGAAAAAGAAAGAAAACATACTATATTGTACTCTTTTGTATTTTTTTTATATTAAACTGAACCATAATCATCTTACTATGTCAATAAATATTGATCGATATAATAATTTTACTGATTGCATAGAATTCCATTGTGTGACTGTTCTTTAATTTATTTAAGTAGTTTGTTATTAAGATCAATATGTTTTTAGATATTTTTTATGTATACAAACACGTTTTTGATTAACATTCCTTCAGTAATGTTTCATGAGTTATATGAGTTAGAGAAAAACAAATACAGCATGTAAAATTTTAATTCTGCATAAGAAATAAAATGTGTGCAATA
>NW_006408685.1:524620-538438 GCF_000296735.1 Chrysochloris asiatica | reverse complement strand
TATATATATATGGTAGCATAGTGGTTACAAATCGGGCTGCGAACCACAAAGTCAGCAGTTCAAAACTCCCAGCTGTTCCATGGGAGAAAGCTGAGACTTTTTGCTCCCATAAAGATTTACAGCCTTGGAAACACTGTACAGGGTCGCTATGAGTTAGATCTGACTCCACAGCACATAACAACAACATATATATATAATCACAATTTTGGAACACATTCAAACTGGAATCTGAGTTTATATTGACAAAAGAAAAACTTAAAGTTAAGGAAAATAGTGTCTCATATTTTATGAGCCTATTTACATTATTGTTACCAATAAAATATATGGAAACAATGCAATCAAGAATATATTTTCTAGTAGTTATATTAGTAATTATTTGTCATATGTATGCTAGTCCTTTTTTCCTATTATTAGTTTTAATTAGAATTTATAATACTAAAGTGTGACTATGAGCTTACATCCTTTGCAAATGCTTTGTTTCCATATATATATACAGATTTATATGGAAACAAAGCATTTGCAAAGGATGTAAGCTCATAGTCACACTTTAGTTTTATAAATTCTAATTAAAGCTAATAATAGGAAAAAAGGACTAGCATACATATGACAAATAATTACTAATATAACTACTAGAAAATACAACAACAACAACATATATATATATATATCTTAGAAGATAGAAATCGTCAAGTTTAAAAACGTAAAGCATTTTCCTTGGAACTATTTAAGTATTTAGATAATTATTATTTTCAAAAGGCCAGCCAGTATAAAGAAGGAGAAACATAATATGCCAACATAAGGTAAAATATACATATTAGTACCCTGCTAAGGAGCTCTGGTAGCATACTGGTTACGAACCAGGCTGCGAACCTTAAAGCCAGCGGTTGGAAACTACCAGCTGCTCCGCGGGAGAAAGATGAGGCTTTCTGCTTCCGTAAAGATTTACAGCCATGAAAACTCTGTACAGGGTCACTATGAGTCGGAACTGAGTCTACGGCACTTAACAACAACAACAACAAATATTCAAAAGTATTCTGGATGTTAGGTTGGGGGAAAAAAACAGGCCAAAAAGAAAAACGAAATATAAACTCTATTTGAACACCGACACCTGGTCAGTAAATCAATCATGTTTTTTTTTTTTTTTTTTTTTTTTTATGTTTGTTGTTAGATGCCATCGAGTCAGTATTAAGTCATAACTAGCCTATGTGCATCAGAACAAAACACTGCCCATCCCACAACAACCTCAAAATCGTTGATAGATTTGAGAGCATCGCTACTGCCACGGTGGCAACCCATGTCATTAGGGATTTTCCTGTTTCTCCCCAACCCTCCAGTTTAACAAACATGATATCCTTCAAGGACTGGTCCCTATTAACAATATGTCCGAAGTATGAAAAATGCAGTCTAGCCATCCTGACTTCCGGGTAGCTTTCTGGCTGTACTTCCTCCAACACAGATTGGTTTGTTCTTTTGGCAGTCCATGGTAGTTTTAACATTCTCCTCCAATACCATAGCTCAAACGCATCAATTCTTCTACCATCTTTCTTATTCACTATCCAACATTTGTATGCATATGGGGTTACTGAAAATACCAGAGCTTGGACCAGGTACACCTTAGGTCTCAAACTGTCATCTTTGCTATTCAACACTTTAAAAAGATCTTTGGAGCAGATTTACCTAAAGCAAATCATTTGATTGTTTTTACTACTGCTTCTTTCATGAATGTTGATGATTGATCTGAGAAAAATGAAGTCTTTGCCAATTTCAATCTTTTGAACATTTATCATGATGTTATTTATTCATCTGGTGGTGAGAATTTTTGTTTTCTTTACATTGAGGTGCAATCCATGTCGAAGGCTGTGGTCTTTGATCTTCATCAGTAAGTATTTAAGTCCTTTTTGTTTTTAATAAGCAAAGTTGTATTAGCTGCATATCACAGATTGTTAATGATTCTTCCTCCAACTCTGATGCCAAGTTTTTCTTCATATAATCCAGCTTCTTGGATTATTTGCTCAGCATACAGATTGAGCAAGTATGGTGAAAGAATACAACCCTGGCACACATCTTTCCTAATTTTAAACCTTCAGTGTTCCCTTGTTCTGTTGGAAGAACTGCATCTTGGTCTATGTACAGGTTCCTTATGAGCACTATTGAGTGTTCCTGAATATTTATTCTCCACAATGCTGTCCATAGCTTTTCATGATCTACAGACTTGAAAACCTTTGTGTAGTCAATAAACCACAGATAAACATCTTTCTTGCATTTTTTGCTTTCAGACAAGATCCATCTGATGTCAGCAATAATATCCCTCAATCCTCATTCTCTTTTGAATCTGGCTTGAACCTTTGGAAGTTCCCTGTCAAAGTATGGTTACAGTCATTTTCTAATGATCTTTACCAAACTTTGACTTCCATGGGATATTGATAATATCGTCCAGTTATTTCCACATTCCACCACTCTTTGGAATGGACAAAAATACGAATCTCTTCCCGTCAGTTGATCAGGTAATTGTCTTCCAAATTTCTTGGCATAGATGACTGAGTGCCTTGAATAAAAGCTTACTTTTTAAAAAAAGATTTCAATTTTTATTTCACCAATTTCCAGAACCTTGTTCTTTGCCAATGCCTTCAATGCACCTTGGATTTCTTCCTTCAATATCATTGGTTCTTCATCATATACTACCTTTTCAAATGTTGGAACATCAACCATCTCTTTCTCATATAATAACTGTGTATTCCTTCCATCTTCTTTTGATCCTTTCTGCATCATTCAAAATTTTGTCCATAGAATCCTTCAATATTGTTAAATCAAAGCTTGAATTTTTTTCTTCAGTTCCCTCAGCTTGAGGAATGTTTTTCTAACTCCCTTTTGTTTTTCTAACTCCAGGTCTTTGCACATTTTGTAATAATATTTGAGTTTGTTTTCTCCAGCTTCCTTTTGAGATTTTCTGCTCTGCTCTTTTACCTCCTCATTTCTTCTATTTGCTTTAGCATCCATAAGCTGGAGAGCATGTTTCAGAGTCTCAATTGACACCCATCTGGTCTTTTCCTTCTTTCTTGTCTTCTTAATGACCTTTTGCTTTCTTCCTGTATGATGTTCTTGGTGTCATCCTACAAATCTTCTGGTCTTCGGTCTTTAGTAGCTAATTAATCAAATATCTTCCCCAGATGATCTTTAAATTCAGGTAGAGTATGTTCAAGGTCATATTTTGGCTCTTGTGGAGTTGTTTTAATGATTCTTTAACTTCAGCCTGAAATTGCATATGAACAATTGATGGTCTGTTCCACAGTCTGTTCCTGGCTTTGTTTTGATTGGTGATATGGATCTTTTCCACCGTCTGTTTTCACAGTGTAGCCTATTTAATTTCTGTGTATTTCATCTGGTGAAGTCTATGCATATAGTTACCATTTATTTTGTTTAAAAATATATATTTGCAATGAATAAGTAATTGGTCTTGCAATCTTAAGCATCGTTTCTATCTCTAAGGCCATATTTTCCAACTACTGATACTTCCTCTTTGTTTCCAACCTAGATTGCATGTTTGATCAATTTCAGACTGAAGAAGTTGGTAGAATTCTTCAATTTCATCATCATTGGCAGTTGGTGCTTAAATTTGAATAACAGTGGTATTAACTGGTCTTCCTTGTTAATGTATGGCTATCGTCCCATCACAGAAAATGTTGTACTTCAAGACATATCTTTATATGTTCTTTTTATGATGAATGCAATGCCATTCCTCTTCAGTTTGTCACTTCTGACATAGTAAACCACATGATAGACAGATTCAGAATGGCCATTTTAGTTCATTAATGCCTAGGATATCGATTCTTATGCGTTACATTTCGTTTTGACAACTTCCAACTTTCATATATTCATACTTTTACATTCCATGTTTCTCTACATGTTGAGTTGTGTCCATTAGCAAGTGAAGGTCCCAAAGGCTTTACTCCCTTCGTGTTGTCAAGGTCAACTCTACTTGAGGAGGCATCTCTTCCCCTGTCACATTTTGCGTGCCTTCCAAACTGAGGGGCTTATCTTTTGATACTAGATCTGGCAATATTCTGGTGCTCTTCGTCAAGTTTCAATATTCAATATTCTGATGCTGACAATGTTTCACTGTTATTCATAAGGTTTTCAGTGACTAAATATTTAGAAGTAGTCTATCTCTCCTTCTTATTCTATCATCATCCAGAAGCTCAGCTTAAACCTGTCCACTGTGGATTACCCTGCTGGTATTTAAAATGCCTGTGAGATAGATTCTAGAATCACAGCAACATGTAAGTCACCACAGTACGACAAACTGACAAAAGAGTGGTAGGATGGAATCTAAAAAAAATAAAAATATAGCTTATTTTGTAATAACATTTCACTTTCAATTATTGATAAAATAATAGCAAGATATATTTAATAAACTCTTAATAAGAAAATCATCTAAATAAAACAGCAAACCAACTAAATAGCTTTAATCATTATTTTTTTTTAAGCTTTTGTTCATTATTTGCACTTGATAATATGCAAAAAGTAAATATTATTAATGGACTCCTGGTGTGGCTCAGTAGGTTCAGCCCTAGACCGAGAACCACAAGGTCAGCAGTCCAAACCCACCAGCAACTCCTCAGAATCCCTATACAAGTTCACTATGAGTCAGAATTGACTTGATGGCTTGTAAAAACAACAAAAACAATGTTAATGGTACCAGCTTGTTACTAATCGGGCTGTTAATCTCAAAGTCAGCAGTTCGAAACTACCAGCTACTCCACGGGAGAAAGATGAGGCTGTCTGCTCCCGTAAAGATTTACAGCCTTGGAAACCCTGTACTGGGTCTCTATGAATCAAAACCGACTCCATGGCACATAACAACAACAACAGCAATAATGAATGGTTTAACATTTTTTTTTGTTTGTTTGTTTTTTAAACAACTCAAAATAGTCACTTGTAGTAATTTCAAATGTGGTCCGGTTGGGGGGATAAGTATATGGTTTTGTGTTTGAAAACCATCATACTAAAGGTCTGGTAGCGTAGTGGTTATGAATCGGGCTGAGAACCGCGAGGTCAGCAGTTCGAAACTACCAGCAGTTCCACGGGAGAAAGATGAGACTTTCTGCTTCCGTAAAGATTTACAGCCTTGGAAACCCTATACAGGGTCGCTATGAGTCTGTACCGACTCCACGGCACACAGCCAGCCAGCCTTCTACCCAGGATATTTCACATATGCTTGTCCAGTTGTATCTTTGGTTAAAGAGAAACATAAAATGGTGAACATAGGTGACATTTTTAGCTCAATATAGAAAAATATAAGAAAGATTATTTATTTAAGGAGATAATGGAGAAAGGAGTGAATACTATTTTCCAAATAAATAAGTTGTTGTTGTTAAGTGTCATCAAGTCATTTCTCACTTATAGTGATTCTGCATGGGGTTTTGAAGGAGTGGCTGATGATTTTGAACTGCCGACCTTGTGATTCAAACCGACCTTGTGGTCAGTGCTTTATCTCACAGCACCACACCTGGCTTATATATTAGGAAATAGGTGGAAATACATCAAGAAATAACTGATGATACACTTTGCAGTTGGTACCAGCACCTGTAACAATACCTGGAATATAGTAGGCAGTCCATAAATAATTATTGAATTACTTAATTCATGATCTGTACCTTGAATTACTCCATGTGGTTGCTTACAATTGAAAAAAGAGTTTATATAAAATAAGTTATATTTTTATAAGATCCCATCTAATGAAAAAAATAATTGAGAGTCTATTGCATAGGCTGGTGTTTATAAACTACAGCTAGGTGTTATCAGTATTTTCACTCTGCTCATGCTCTCGTTTTTCATTATTGTTTAGTTTTTGATTACTGAGCCTGTCTATGAAAACAAAGCTTAATAATTGACACAACTTAAATAATGGCACTCTATTTTTAGATTAACAAGTCTATGTGATGCCACTTCAAGATGATGCTTTATATTGAATCAGGTGATGATAACAATTTCTGAAATATTAGTACTTTCCATGTGAAATTAATTAATTCTCACATTTTTCAGGGCATTATTTATTGCTGATACAATGTACCCTAAGCAAATGGCTCCTTGGAGTCTCAAGAAACTTAGTATAATAAGTATTTAGAAATTAGCTGTCAATGGGAATCTGAAAACAGAAAGCCTGTACTAACATAAACAACAGATATGGAGAATATAATTCCTTTGAAATTTAGAGATTAACTCCAAATACTTTCACCCTCAAAAGTTAAAGTTAGTTTTAAAAGATCTCCAATTAGGCACAAAAAAGATCAGTCATAAAAATAACTTTCTCATAAGAAAAAATGATTGGAGGCCTCTGAATTTTATTTATTTTCATACTTGATGCTTTAGGGCAACTGCAGAAAGAAAAAATGAGTACTAATAGTACATGGAATGATTGTCTTATCAGGAAAGAAAGTTGGTTACTTTGTTTTAGGAAAATAAAATTAAAATTGGAGGTGAAACATCAGATATTAGCATCTTTTATATGAAAAAATAAGCCTTCTATAATGGAGAATGAATAAGTTTGCATCCTTTTGGAAGTGTTTAAAACCTAGAAAAGGAAGCAATGTACTTTTCAAATATCAAAGCCTATTTAAGTCACTATATGGATTCACTTACAAGGTAATTTTATGCTGATTTGCACAAAATGGCAAACAACTTTTAATTATATTCACTTCTATTTGAGGAGTTTGGCAGATTAAAAGCCTGAATAGATCCAATGCAGAAAGGAATTAGCAAGCTTTTATTTTTCATTGTCTGAAGAAGGCCATAATATATCACTGAATGGTTTTATTATACAAGAATCTATAATATACTAATTCATATAACTAAAAGATAGACTACCTTACTACAGTTTTTGGGGTTTTTTTCTCCCAGTGGCAAAGAGCACTTTACTACATTATGGTCAAGATATTAACATAGCAAGACAAGGCAGAATGAAGAATTTGTTTCTTTGTTTATTAGAGAACTTTAAAAAGTGGAGACTTGTAAATTCACTGAAAATTATTGAGATGAATATAGAGAATTGAAGAACATTTCAAAGATTAGGGATGTAAATGAATAAAGTAAATACAATAAATACTGCCTAGTTAGATATCTACTTTAAAATGAAGCATTGTGAACAGTTTGCATACAATATTTAGTGTTTTTCTCATCAGTGATTTGGTTTCTGCAGTGGTCTGTTGATACTAATTCTCTGCAGCATTTCATTTGCAAGTGAAATTTTCATAAATAATTACTGGTGCTAATCTACTCCACTTTCTTATTTCTATTGCATAAACTCATCCCCACTTTTGAGGAACATTCAAAATTACATAAAGTATTTGTGGTAAACATAGTTTGTCTAAGCATCCTTCAAAAATGTCTTTGTAGTATTCAGTCTGTATATATGTGCTATTGTAGCTATTGTGTTGGTCACCAAAAGACTTACAGGCCTCATAAAACTTTAATTCTGGGTCTAACCAGACAAAGTCTGCTTATCAACACAGCAGGGAAGGTAGCTTTCCCAAGGTCGCCTGATTCACAGTAAAGGACAGACTTGTAACTATGCAAAACAGCAATGACTTGCAGAACCACCCTATATATACTCTGATATTTGAAATAAACTTTGTCACTTGCCATCAGCTTGTGTCCCTTGCCTGTTCGTTAATCCTCACCTCTCCTTCGGCAAACCCACGCAGTGGTCTGAGCAGGTCTCACACCCCGATACTATTGGTTTAAAGTTTCAGGATCGGCATGTTATGTTACCATTGTTGTTTTATGACTTTGAATCTGTTCCATTTTACAGTGGCCCTGCATAGAGTTTCTGAGGCTATACATCTTCACAGGAGCAGAAAGCCTCATCTTTCTTTCAAAGTCTGGCTGGTAGGCTTGAACTGCTGACCTTTTGGTTATCAGTCCAGTTCTTATTCTACAACACCATTAGCACTCAATAAAATGAAGATATAAGGTATAACTTCATTGGGTTGTTATGAAGGTTAAAATGAAATCTAGTTGCTATTGATTCAAGAGCTCTGGTAGCGTAGTGGTTACAAATCAAGCTCCTAACCTCAAGGTCAGCAGTTCAAAACTACCAGCTGTTCCACAGGAGAAAGATGAGGCTTTCTGCTTCCATAAAAATTTATAACCTTGGAAACCCTGTACAGGATCGTTATGAGTTGGAACCGAGTCCATGGCATATAACAACCACTACCACCACCATTGATCAATTCCAACTTGTGGTAACCCCTTCTAACAGTATTTAGTGGGGAATTGCCTACAATTATCTGTGGATGAATGTATCTACCAAAAGATATATTTTAATGTGAATTTCATAATGATGTTAATTAAACCAACAACAAAACTATGAGTGATGCCTTCTGAAATCATGATTCCATAATATATCCATAAGGAGCCCTGGTAGCATGGATTAGGACTTGGGTTGCTAAGCCCAAGGTCAGAAGTTCAAATCTACTAGCCACTACACAGGAGAAAGATGAGGCTTTCTGTACTCATAAAGATTTACAGCCTCAAAAACCTTGTACAGGGTCAATGTGAGTTGGAATTGACTCCATGGAACACATTCACCACCACCACCAGTGGTCGGCTTGCATATTTGTACCAAAGACTGGGTGATTAAACTAGAAATATATGTTGCTATTGTGAAATATATTCTGAGGTATGCAAACATATTCCAAACATAACAAGAAGTATTGTTAAGAGAACTTTTTTCTGAAGTGGCAACATAGGCTACAAAATTATTTTCTAGTAAAGACAAACCACAGTAATGTGCATCTTCTCAGTCAAAGAGTAAAAATGCATAGGAAGACACTGAAGTTTCTGAAACTTTTATTTTGTTTTTTATCCAAATGAAGCAAACAGAAAGAGTGAAAAGCATGTATGAAATACATATATTCTTGTTTAAATCCAAAATAAAAAGTTTTATTCTAGACAGAATATTCTTTCACACTGCTGAGTTTATTTTCACTATTCTTCTTCTTTTTTTTTTTTTTTAAGTTTTGAAGTATGCATGTATTGTGTTGTAGGGGAAAAAAGAGACCCCTACACTCAAATATACAAATATTATAAAGACTCTTTAGTAAGTCTTTGTTCTTGTTATTGTTGTTAAGTGCCATCAATTCAGGTCCAACTCATAGTGACACTGTACTGCATTTCAGAGGAGTGGCTGGTGAATATGTACTGTCAAATTTGCTGTTAAAAACAACCTTACAGTTGAGTGTTTATACTACAGTGCCACACCAGGACTCCTATTAAGTGCCAAGCAGGAGTGCAATCAAGTCAAAGACAAACATAAATCACTCAGATGAGGAAAATCATCAACATGATTCCATCATGACTTTGAAAGCATTATCTCCATAGGGTGACCTTTTATAGGACACAGAAAACAAAGGAATCTCCTCCTCCAACCATAACTGATAGCAGCAATGCATCACATATGCAAGTCAGGCCTACAAAAACCAATGATGGGACTATTGCAGATAGGAAAGCTTACAGGCTATCTCTGAGGCTTTCAGAGAACGACATTACAACCAGGCAACCGTCAAGCGATGTGTCCAGAAAATTTCTTGTTGAAACCAACTGTAGGAAATGACCTCAGATGCACTTATAAACATACTCTACTTCTAATTCTTGCAATCTGGCTGTCATAGGTGCATGAGGTACTCAAGAAAAATTGGCATCTAAATATTGAACCTAGGCACAGTATGGGATTAAACTCTGCCTACGTGGAGTTGTTCACAGGTAAAATAGCTTCAGATTTCATGTACTACTGTACTCCCTCCTCTTTGTTAGAGATTTAAGTCAATCACATCAATGACCAAAACCTGGACTATGCTGGTTTCCTAGACGGTGAATGTAGAAAGCTGTTTAAACTCATGGTGGTCTTTCACTAGATACCATCTGTTTTTTGTTTTGTTTTTTTTGTCAGGGTTTAAATAAGAGTGACAGCTTCTTTAAGCTTATTGCAGAGTTGAGCAGAACAAATGCACATCATGTTGGTCATAGCTAACTCTTCCCTTCTAACATATTTACAGCAAAGGCCTATTAAAAGCAAAATGAAATTTTAAAATATTATTCTTCATGAAGATGACCTAACTCATGTGATGGTTTACTACACGGGCAGCATATTGGATTCCTGGAAAATCACATAAGTAAATTTATACAATAGGCCATAATTTAACAGAAATAGCATTATTAATATAGTTAAACAGTACAGATTCAGAAAACTAATGAAGAAATGAATATGTATAATGTAAAACGTTATGCTTAAAACACATGGAAAGGTTTATTACATAAAGTAATAAAACATAAGTTTATGAAACAAATCTATCAAAAAGAACAATGAGAGTTAGTCTTAAGGTCACAATTTCAAATAACATTTATTCACTAGGAAAACTATTGGGCCACAGAAATCTAAAGCAAGTAAACTTTAAAAATGAGAATATATATCAAATATAATTTATTCACCAGTCCATAAACTCAAGTTGCCATAATAAGGCACCTCAAAAGCAAGAGAGTTTTGAATAAAATCCAAGGAGCTCAAAGTCCAAGATCTTGGTAATAAGTGTCTTCTGTTTTTGACCACTAGGGCAGTTCTACTTCTAGTCCAAATGAATGGTTTCAATACCTATGCTGTTGTTGTTGTTGTTAGGTACTATTGAGTCAGTTCTGACTCAAAGCCACCCTATGCACAACAGAATGAAACACTGCCTGATTCTAAGCCAACCTCACAATTGTTGCAACGTTTGAGCCCATTGATGCTGCCACTTTGCCAATGCATCACTCTGGGGGTCTTCTTTTTCTATGACCCTCCACCTTGCCAAACATGATATCCGTCTCCAGGGACTGCTCCCTCCTGATAATATGTCCGAAGGATGAGAGATGATGTTTGGCCATCCAGGCCTCCAAGGAGCACTCTGGCTGCACTTCCTCCAACACAGTTCTGTTCGTTCTTTTGGCAGCCCATGGCACTTTCAATATTCTCCTCCAACACCATAACCCAAAACGATCAATTCTTCTACAGTCTTCCTTATTCACTGTCCAGTTTTCACATGCATATGAGGTTATTGAAAATATCATGGCTTGGGTCAGGCGCACCTTAGTCCTTAAGCTAACATCTTTGATCTTCAACACTTTAAAAAGGTCTTGTGCAGCAGATTTGCCTAGTGTGTGGCAAATGTATTTAGAGCAAAAGATAATAAATTTTGGTTAATTTTATCAGAGTTCAAATTGAACTAATTGGATGTCTCTCCCAATAGATAACACTTTGGATTGAAATCAGGTGAGTTTGGGGCTCAAATTTTTCTCACTTCTGAGTAGTTCAAATCTACCAGCCACTCGGCATGAGAAAGATGAGGCTTTCAGCTCCAGGAACCCTATACAGGTTCGAGATGAGGCAGAATTAACACAACGGCACACCAACAAAAACCAACCATGAAAAATACTACAACACTGCAAAAACAATTCTAAATTCATGCATTCTCAGTCACCAAAGACAAAAAAAATTTTTTTAGGAAAAAGAAAACAACAGTATACATGATCAACAATGTAATACAGGGTGAATCTTACTGTAGGAAGCTTATTTAAAACATTCTTAGTGTTCTTCCCACAGACATATTGCCCATACCTAATAACAGAAAAACACTTTTTTTAGAAACAGGCAAAATGATCAAGAAAATGTTTTCATATATGTGTACCTCACATATCATTCCCTTCTCTAATTATGAATTTCTGCAGAAATTCTTTGATCACTATATCTGTAGGGCAAAATCATATTGGAGGAACAAATTGTTTTTTGTTTTGTTTTGATTTGTTTTGTTTGTTCTGAAAAACTGACCCAAGGTGAGGTTAAGTTTCTTGAGGATCTTGATTTAAAATTCAACAAGGGGGTCACAGTTTGATTATAATCATTGTTGTTGATAATTGTAGTCAAGTTGGTTCCGACCCATAGCAACCCTGTATAGGGTTTTCAAGGAGCAGCTGGTGAGCTTGCACTGCTGACCTTGCAGTTCAAACAGCTTTTCAGTCTGGCACATCATCCCACAGCGCCACACCAGGATGCTCATCTAATGATTATAATCATTAGATGAGCATATTATAATATAATTTTAGAGTATAAATAAAATGGTTATTGATGTTGTTATTCTAGTTGAATGCTCTAGATTGACTTAACTTATTTGAGTCTGTTTCTCTAGAATATAGTTCAAATGGAAATGTCTTTTTGTCGCTAGTTTCTTTCTAAGACTCAGGATTTAAAGGACATATTCATAAGACCAATGGTCCAAAATAACTATAAAACTAAAACCTGAATACTTTTGTACTAATAACAAATACTATGAGATGTTGTCTATACCTAATCAACAGTTAACCCAAGTAACATTTACGTTTGTCTGCCATGGCGCTGAGGGTTAATATGTCAGACTGCAAAGCTCACCAGCTGCTCCTTGGAAACCCTATACAGGGTTGTTATGGGTCAGAATTGACTTGACGGCACTCAACAACAACATACCTAAGTAACAGCTACATTTTGCAAAACTTCAAGTTGTCTGAGAATTTGAACATAGCGATACCTATTTATTAAAGCATGAAACTGTTTTATTGGAGACATTTAGCAAGAAAACTTTGTCATTTTACTCTATAAAATCTACTTGAAATTCAGCCCTTTTCTGATCCTGGTTGTATAATCATGTGAAATGTATTAATAAAAACTTTAATCTGGGAGTTATGATTTTAAACTCATTATTCAGACAGTTTGGAAGATAGATACTTTCTCATTGTGTTGCTGTTAATTGCTGTTCGACTTATATACCCTGTATAGGGTTTGTGAGGAGTACCTGGTGATTTTCAAATACTGACCTTTTCTGGTTTCTTACACTTAGAAAAATAGAATCTTACAAACACATATAAAATTCTAGTGTAAAAGCCCATTGTAGCATTTTAGTCTATTTAGTGATTTACTTCTGTTCTTGATGATATTTTTTTTTTTTTAATTAGCTGTAATTTTGAACTCCATTACCTTCCAGTGTTCTGGAAATCTTGATTTATACTGGTAGGCTCAAAGTTCAAAATGTCAATCTTAATCATAAGTATAATATAGTCCATATTTCCATTGAAAATTTTTGTCATACATTTCAGCACGTCAGCTGGAAATATCAGTAGAGCAAAAACTTCTCTGTAGAAGAAAAAATTAAACATTGTTGTTGTTGTTGTCAGGTGCCATTGAGTCGGAACCGACTCATAGCGACCCCATGCACAACAGAACGAAAAAATGTCTGATCCTGGGCCAACCTCACTACTGCTGCCACACTTGACGCCATCAATGATGCCACCTGAATGATGCATCTTGTTGGGGGTCTTCCTCTTTTTTTCGATGCTCTATCCTACCCAGCATGACATCCTTCTCCAGTGACTGTTCTCTCTGGACAATGTGTCCAAAGTAGGAGAGACGAAGCTTAGCCATCTTGGCCTCCAAGGTTGTACTTCTTCCAAAACAGAACTATTGGTTCTTTTGGCAGTCCACGGCACTTTCAGTATTCGCCTCCAACACCATAACTCAAAGGCATCAATTCTTCTACGATCTTCCTTATTCACTGTCCAGCTTTCACATCTATATGAGGTTATTGAAAATACCATGGCTAAGGTCAGGCTCACCTTAGTCCTCAAGCTGACATCTCTGCTCTTCAATACTTTAAAAGGTTCCTGTGCATCAGATTTGCCCAATGCAATATGTCATCTGATCTCTTGACTGCTGCTTCCGCGAGTGTTGATAGTTGATCCAAGAAGAATGAAGTCCTTGACAAC
>NW_006408685.1:518134-522995 GCF_000296735.1 Chrysochloris asiatica | reverse complement strand
TAAAGAAGGTATTTGAAATAAACAAATCATTTGTCTTGCAGAAATCTATCATTCGTTCTCCAGCATCATTTCTATCACCAAGTCCAAATTTTCCAACTACCGGTCTCTCCTCTTTGCTCCCTACTTTTGCATTCCAATCACCACTAATGAGCAATACATCTTCATTGCAAGTTTGATCGATTTCAGACTGAAGAAGTTGGTAGAATTCTTATATTTCAACTTCACTGGTTTTAGTGATTGGTGCATACATTTGAATAATAGTAGTATTAACTGGGTTTCCCTGTAGGCACATGGATATTATCCTATCACTTATAGCATTGTACCTCATGACTGATCTGGATATGCTCTTTTTGATGATGAATGTAACACCATTCCTCTTCAACGTGTCATTCCTTGCATAATGAACCATCTGGTTGTCAGATTCAAAATGGCCAATACCAGTCCATTTCAGCTCACTAATGCCTAAGATAACGATGTTGATGCTTTCCATTTCATTTTTGACAACTTCCAATTTTCCCGGATTCGTACGTTCCATGTTCCGATTTTCAATGGATGTTTACAGCTGTTTCTCTTCATTTTGATTTGTGGCCATTAGCAAATGACGGTTCTGTGAGCTTTTCTCTACTTGGAGGAGGCTTTTTTTTTTTTTCCCAGTCGCATTCTGAGTGCCTTCCCACCTCCCAGTCCTGTATCTGACAGTGTTTCTCTGCTATTCATAGAGTTTTCAGTGACTAGCGTTTTGGAAGTAGTTTGTCACTCTTTCATCCTAGTCTGTCTTTGTTTGGAAGCTCATCTGAAACCTGTCCACCATGAGTGACCCTGCTGTTTATTTAAAATACCAGTGGCGTAGCCCTCAGAATCACAGCAATTCAAAAGACCACAGCACAAGAGACAGACGAGTGGCGGTTGTGTGGTCGCTGTTAAACACGAATCTCCTTGAGCTATGGTCCTTAAGTCTGGCTCAAAGGTGGAATTTCCTTACTTGGATGTCGAGTCAGTCAAGAGGCAGAAGCGCAGCAGGGGTGACAGGGTAGTAATGAGATGCTTTGGGCTGCACTTGTGGGTCTCTGAGTTGGTCGACCCTGCCTCAAAGCCATGATCCATCTGCTAGGCTGGGACAGTGCCCCCGCGTCCAAGGTAAGTAGGACAGCCTGGCTGGCTGCTGCTGTGTCTTCCTGCTAGGCAGTGTCCATCCATTGACCTGGTCTCCAGACACCTCTGACTCCGCCGCTCCATGGTCTAGGTTTCATTTAACGTCTCCACCAGGTCTGTGCACTTCTCACACATCGTTTAGAAGCCACCCCCTCCATTAGCACACCCGTTGGAATCTAAAATTAAACATGATTATGATTAATTTAAAATAGCATTTTTTTTTAAAGTGCACAACTTGATGGGAATTACAGACTAATGCAAAGTAAAATATAGTTAATTAAAATTTAGAAGCAATGTTAGACAGAACATACTGAATATATTATGATTAATCTTTTTTAGAAAGCTTTATATTATAGTACTATATTATTAAATAAATAATAGTTTAATTACATTTGTAGATAAGGAGCTGGATTCAAAATAGAGTTATAATTAAATTGGAAATTAAGATAACTAAAATTTAGAACACATTTAGTAAGACGCTTTCACTGGAACATAAAGTAATTTGCTGACAAATAAGCTGAGCATAAGCTTATTAAAAAAGCATGTGTCTTGACAAACTCTAATCTACCCTTGTCCTAAATGTCAGATCACTTAAAAATGAATCAAAATTTTAAATTAACAATTATGAGAATATCTCAATTCTTTGTTTCATGTTGTTAACAATAAAACTTCTTAACGTATCAAAAATTAAACAACTAAACTTTAGCCAGAGGAATATAACTTAGATTATACTGCATCACTTCCTTTTGCTGAATTTTTTAAACATTGTTTTATTACATCTTATAATCCGTTAAATGGAAAAAATGAACATGCTAATTCAGCAGACTTCAAATTCATACATCTTCTCTCTTAGAAGCAAAAGCATGTGAATATTAAATTAAATATATATTATCTTAATTCAATACTATTAAATTTTACTTAAAGATCTTAAAATTACTCACATACTAAAATATCTAATTATTATTGAAATAAAATTTTGTTTAACTATCTCAAGGTTTCTTTTACATTTTTACCTGGTTTAATTATTTTTAATTCTAAATTTAGATTCTTAGATGGTTTAAATTTAACCAATCCTGTTGCAATGTGTCTAGCTAAACCCACTTATGGGGACCTCATAGAGTAAAGCAGGATTGTTTTTAAGTATCTAAGAAACTGAAGATCTGTTCTTTTGTAGAGTAACTGGTAGACTCAAACTGCCAACCTTGTGGTTAACAACCCTATGATCAACTCAGTAACTCACCAGGGATCCTTTCATGCTGAATTATGAGGGGTTTGTCCTTATCATTCCTTAAAATTATCTGTGGACTTTATGAATTCAGATTTAGTATCTTTCTCTACTAACGTGCATCTGACTAAAGGACTAAAGTGAGTCTGACCCAAGCCATAGTATTTTCAATAGCCTTATATGCATATGAAAGTTGGGTAATGAATAAGGAAGACCACGGAAAAGTTGATGCATTTGTGTTGTTGTTCGTGTAGAGTATTAATGTATCATGGGCATCCAGAAGAACTAACAAATCTGTGTTGGAAGAAGTACAACCAGAATACTCCTTAGAATCCAAGATGGCCAGATTTCTTTTCTCATACTTTGGACATATTATCATGAGGGGCCAGTCCCTGGAGAAGGACATCATGCTTGGTAAAATGGAGGAACAGTGAAAAAGAAGGGGACCCTCTATGATATGGATTCACAAAGTGGCAGCAACAATGGGCTCAGCCATAGCAACAATTTTAAGGATGATGAAGGACCTGGTGATGTTTATTTCTGTTGTTGGTAGGGTTTCCATGAGACTAACAGACTCAATAGTAATTAACAATTCTTCCCTCCCTTTGGCTCACAACTAAAAACAAGAGCCTATCCTTACTAATTCATTTTCATCAAAAGATTAGTCTGGGTGATATGGAAAACAATGGGCAGCCAAATTCCTTTAGGGGTTATTGTTGTTGTTAAGTGCCTTGCCTGTCAGTGTTGAATCAATTCCAAACCATAGTGACCCATACGTTTTCCGAGAAGCAGCTGGTTAACTTAAACCACTGACCTTGCAGTTAAAATGTCTTTGGAGTCTGGTGCATTAACTCACATCACAACACCAGGTTGTTGTTGTTGTTGTTTTTAGATGCCATCGAGTCAGTACCGACCAGTAGTGACCCTATGCACAGCAGAACAAAACACTGCCCGATCCTGGGCCAACCTCACTATTGTTGCCACACTTGAGTCCATCGATGCTGCCACCTGGCCAATCCATCTTTTTGGGGTTCTTCTGCTTTTTCTCTGACCCTCCACCCTACCAAACATGGTATCCTTCTCCAGCAACTGGTCCCTCCTGACAACATGTCCGAAGTATGATAGATGACATTTGGCCATCCTGGCCTCCAAGGAGCACTCTGGCTGAACTTCTTCCAACACAGATCTGTTGGTTCTTTTGGCAGCCCGTGGTACTTTCAATATTCTCCTCCAGCACCATAACTCAAATGTGTCAATTCTTCTACTGTCTTCCTTATTTACTGTCCAGCTCTAATATGCATATGAGGTGATTGAAAATACCATGGCTTGGATCAAGAACACCTTAGTCTTCAAGCTGACATCTTTGCTCTTCAACACTTTAAAACGGTCTTATGCAGCAGATTTACCTAATCCAATATGTCATTTGATTTCTTGACTGCTGCTTCCATGAGTGTTGATAGTTCATCCAAGAAGAATGATGTTCTTGACAACTTCAATCTTTTCTCCATTGATAAGAATGTTGTTTTTTGGTCCAGTTGTGAGGATTTTTGTTTTCTTTACATTGAGATGAAATCCATACTGAAGGCTGTGCTCTTTGCTCTTCATCAGTAAATGTTTTAAATCCTCTTCACTTTTAGCAAGCAAGGTTGTATCATCTGCAAATTGCAGGTTGTTAATGAGTCTTCCTCCAATCCTGATGCCATGTTTTTCTTCATAGAACCCACCTTCTTGGATTATTTGCTCAGCATACAGGTTGAATAAGTATGGTGAAAGAATACAAACCTGGTGCAAACCTTTCCTAATTTTAAACCATTCAGTGTCTCCTTAGTCTGTTTGAACAACTGCCTCTTATCTTGGTCCAGGTACAGATTCCTCATGAGCACAATTAAGTGTTCCGGAATACTCATACTTCACAATGTTGCCCATAGCTTGTCATGATCCACACAATAAAAAGCCTTTGTGTAGTCAATAAAGTACAGATGAACATCTTTCTGATATTCTGTGTGTTCAGCCAAGATCCATTGGACATCAGCAATGATATCCCTTGTTCCACAGCCTCTTCTGAATCTGGCTTGAACCTCTTGAAGTTCTCTGTCAATGTATGATTGTAGCCGTTTCTGTATTACCTTTAGTAAAACGTTACTCACATGGGATATCAAAGAGATTGTTCAATGATTTCCGCATTCTGTTGGGTCACCTCTCTTTGGAATGGACACAAATACAGATCTCTTCCAATCAGTCGGCCAGATAGCTGTCTTCCAAATTTCTTGGCAAAGATGAGTGAGTACATCCTGTACTGTCTCACTTTCTTGAAATATTTCAATTTTGATTTCATCAATTCCTGGTGCCTTGTTCTTTGCCAATTCCTTTTATGCACCTTGGACTTCCTACTTCAGTATCATTGGCTCTTGATCATATGCTACCTCTTGAAATGGTTGAACATTAACCATTTCCTGTTGGTACAGTGACTCTGTGTATTCCTTC
>NW_006408685.1:507909-517789 GCF_000296735.1 Chrysochloris asiatica | reverse complement strand
GTCTTTAGTGTTTAATGTATCAAAACTGTTCTTCTGATGATCTCTAAATTCAGGTGGGATATATTTAAGTTCATATTTTGGATCTTGTGGACTTGTTTTCATTTTCTTCAGTTTCAGTTTTATTTATATATGAGCAATTGATGATCTGTTCAACAGTCTGCCCCTGGCCTTGTTTGACTGATGATGTGGAGCTATCTTTCCTCTCTTTCCACAGATACAGTCTTCCAGGAATGAAAAATTGAATAGGAATGGTGTTGTATTCATTGTCAAAAAGAACATACCCAGGTCAGTCATGAGGTACAAAGCTGTCTTTGATAAGATAATATCTATGCACTTATAGGGAAGCCCAGATAATACCACTATTATTCAAATTTATGCATCAACCACTAAAACCAGTGAGGATGAAATAAAAGAATTCTACCAACTTCTTCAATCTGAAATTGATCAAACATGCAATCAAGATGTATTGATCATTACTGGTGATTGGAATGCAAAGGTTGGGAGCAAAGAGGAAGGATCAATAGTTGGAAAATATGGCCTTGATGATAGAAATGATGCTGGAGATCGTAGAATTCTGCAAAACTAATGATTTGTTAATTTCAAATACCTTCTTTAGACAGCATAAGAGACGACTGTACACATGGACCTCACCAGAAGGAATGCCACACCAGGTAGCCTTTTCTATTTCTGGTTGGATGGGGAATAAGTAAACTTTATTTTTGCAATATTTAATTAAAATTGCTTTTGAAGTTTTTGATTTCAGATTGTCACAAAAACGAAGACTTTTTGAAATGAAAGCAGTTTACTAATTCTGTAAAATTTCAATATAATTTAAATCATGTGTGAAAATATTAAAGCTATAAAAGCATGCTTAATTTAATAATACCATTTAGAGGCAAATTTCTTATTTTTTAAGTTGCTGGTTTGTTGTTGTTGTCAAGTGCCATCTAGTCAGAACTAACTCTTAGAGACCCTATATTGGGTTTCTGAGGAGTGACTGGTGAGTTTGAACTTCCAAACTTACAATGTGCAGTCCAGTGATTATCTTGCAATGCTGTACCAGGACTCTGAGTTATTGTTTTAGAAGCCTTATTATAGAACAAATGAATGTCATGTAAATTTCATGAAAGAGGGAAACCAAGACGAATGATTTAAATAATAGGGTTAAATAGGCTTAAGTTTCTTCTTATGGCATTTTATGTTGCAACAGCATAACGTTCTCAAAACAGTATGACATAAAACAAAGAAATACACACACACATATGAAAGTAGCTACATAACTTTTGAGCTTTGGCTTAGGTTAGCCCATCTTAAAGTTAACAAGAATTTTTTGAACAAGCATGTGTTTCCAAAACAGGTCAGGAACTGCTGCTTACCTCCCTGCCCCCTGTTATTTTTCATTGCAAGACTTTTTGCAATTCCACCATATATGTGCACCACAATCTGAGCCTGAGTTGGCAAAAGTTAACACAAGTGAGGCAGAATATTGGGTTTCTCAGCAAGCAACTCAAAACCCCCACGGTTCCCCCATCAAAGTTTATACAATCAAAGGACTCCAAGCGTTCTAAGAAAAATACAATTAATTATTTCCCTTAAAAAAATGTCAACATGGATTGTCAAAGTCAGAATCCTGACTAAAATTGTCCACTAGCAAGAATATGGAACTTTCAAACAGAACAAACAGAAGCAAAATTTCAGATGGAGATAAACATATAAATAAGACTTGAGATTTAATAATGTGTCACTGGTAGCCAGGTAGGCACAGGGTAGAAATTCAAGAGTGCTTAGGGTATGTATTTCTCTTGGGGCTCACTGAGTACAGTGGGGTTACATTCCCTATTTTTTGGCACCTACCAGTCCATTGGCCTCTGGAGATTCCACCAGGCAAGGAAGTTTGAAATCCTGCTGACTACATCATTGTGGTATGACCAGGAAAGTTCTTGATGGGAACAGCTTTCGGAAGTGGGCCCAAACACAGTTTCAAATATACTTTGCTTCTCACTCTTGACAGTTTAGCTGTTAGGTGCATAAGGTACTCAAGAAAAAGTGGCATCTGAACACTGAAACCTAGGCACAATATGAAATTAAGCTATGCCTGGCTGGAGATGTTTACAGGCAAAAAGCCTTCAGTTTTAATGCTCTACAGCTGATGTATGCAATCAAATGACACTTAACATCCATGATATGTTCTATGAAATAAGTTATTATGTGACTTAGACATTATGTAAACCCATGTCATAATCTAGATAGTGACATCATTAGGGGATTACAGGGGATGAGAATGATAGCAGATGACACTGTCAGAGGGGGTGACACAACAATAACTAAAAGCTTTGTGCAGTGTTTCAGCAGAAATTATTTTTATATCACTGTAGTTAGTTACAACAACAAAAACATTGTTGTAATCCTAGATTACCTGTATCAGTATACCTACAAGGCTAAATTCTATGCTAATTTAATTTTTGAACCTCATAATGAACTCTGGTTGTGTGGGGAGTTAAGCACCAGACTGATAGCTAGAAGGATGATGGCTCAAACCCACCAGATTCTCCATGGGAGAAAGATAAAGTAGTCTGATTCCATAAAGATTTTGTCTTACAAACCACATATAGCACAGTTCTACACTGTCCTGTAGGATTTCTACTAGTCATAATCAACTCTATAATAGTGAGGTTTAATGCATTTTGGTCAAAGCTATTATTATTAACCAAATGCAATGACAATTCAAATCTGTTGGCACTATAAGCATGTACTGTTGTTGTCAATGCTGCCAGTGCTTTCATAGCCCCCGATTTAGTAAAATATTCCAGTGTTTTAGCTATAACATTGTGGTAATTTATATTTGTGAATTTATATAATTAATATATTTTTAAATGAAGTAGTAATTGAAAGAAAAGAAGGAAAAACATCAAAGAGTCTTCCACTCACTAAAAATGTAACTAATAATATTTTAATTCAATGTAGAGTTTACAAAATAATGTTGTTGTTGTTGTTGTTGTTGTTATTAAGGGCTGTTGAGTCAGTTCCAAGCCATAGCAACCCAATATAGGGTTTCTAAGGAGCAGCGTGTGACTTTGAACTGCCGATCTTGTAGGGCAAACCTACTTTGTGGTTGAGTGCTCATGTAACTAGTAATGTTTTATTGCAATGTAGAAAGAGTATACAAATAAAATGAAAACAACATTGTTGTTAGTATTCATATAAGCTAAGAAACATTACATTTAAGCAATTTACAAGTATATTTATCACACATTTTTCTATGATTAAAATTGATAAGAATCATTACTTAGGATTCTGTATGATCTGTTATGGGAAAAGGTCCATTGGGGTGTTGGATACCACTGAGTCTGGTACTACTTTTTCTTTAAGCATCTCAAACAAGTTTTGTTTGTTAGTAGTGATCATCAAAGAGCTGAGAGGGAGCTTTTTTTTTTTTTTTTTTGGTTCTTAATCTACATCATTGGTAATTTCTCCTTATCTGCGATAGGTTCCTCATGCATTTTCATTAGTCTTGGATATTTCAGTGGAGGTGATCTTTTAATAACTTGGAGATTTTTTTTTCTTTGTTTATGAGGATCATCGTGATTGTTGTGTAACATGCTTCAATTACAAGCAATAGCATTCACAGATTTTCCACCTTTGTAGAAACTATTCAAATTTATACTTTTCCTTTGCCTCTTGTTGCTTCTATTAGTAGCACTGGTTTTGCTGTGTTTGAGAGCCATGATGTGTTTTATGGTAATATTTTAAAAATAAAATTAAACAGAGATAACATTATAACATTCACGAGACATTTATGCATGAGATTGGCTGCTGCTTTCTGCTAATTGAAGCATACACTGTTCCAAAGTTAATTACTTAGATAGACGACAGTATAGTACAGTACATATAAAAGCCAGTAACATAAGCATTCCTAGCACAGTGGTGTAGAATAAGCTCTGGACTGCTGACTAAAAGGTCAGTGGTTCAAATTCACCAGCCACTCCTTGGAAACTCTATGCAAGGTGGCTATAAGTTGGAAATGACTCTGCAACATATACCAACAACATCATACATGTTTATTATGGCTATGCACACATATCTATCATAGATTGCATGAGGGGGCTTGAAAATTTTCATGGAAAATATCCATTATTTTTTATTCCATTTTCCCACAAACTTTTTAAAGCCCTCTGATGTTGTTATTGTTCTTACATACTGTTGAATCTGTTCCTTCGAGTGGCTGGTGGATTTGAATCACTGAGCTTTGATTAGCATTCCAGTGCTTATCTAGTAGTGCCACACCAGGTATGGTGGTGGTTGTATGCCGTGGAGCTGGTTCTGACAAGAGCGACCATGTGTAGGATTTCTGAGGCTGTAAATCTTTACGGGAGCAGAAAACCTTTCATAATGATTGGTGGTTTCGAACTGCTGATCTTGAGGTTAGAAGTCAGACTCATAACCACTATGCTTCCAGAGCTCTTTTGTGTACCATTATATATTTATAGAGGGAATAGGACACACATGTTCCCTATGAAACATTCTCCAATCAGTATTTCTGAACACTGGTTATGAATCGGGCTGCTAATCTTAAGGTGAACAGTTCAAAACTACCAGCAGTTCCATGGGAGAAGGATGAAGCTTTCTGCTCCCATAAGTATTTACAGCCTCAGAAATTCTACGCAGGGTCACTAGGAATCAGAACCAACTCTATGACACATCACCATCACCACCACTATTATCACCATTATACCCCTATTAGACTATGGACAATATGGTCAGAAGTTGTCCAAATGATGTTATATAGCACATGACCATATATGTATTTTTACTGAATGATAAAAGACGAATACATTTCCTCAACATATTCTATTTGAACATGATATATAAACTGAAAAACTGAGTGCCACGATCTTTCCTCAACAGCAATTGTCATATTAAACATTTGAAAACATTTAATTTGGGCTTCTGATATAAGCAATTGGTTTCTTGAAATTTTATCTGGAGTCTCGAGGCAAGAACTTTACAGTTGTAAAATTTGTGTTTTAATTGACCTCGAGCCATGCATTTTTACAGTATTTTTTAAAAAGCCTATGTTGTTGTTTTTTTCAACTGTTTGTCGTGTGCAATGTACAAAAGTTGTCTTTCAGGTTTCTGAATAAAATTGAAAACGTTATTAAATACATGTAACAATATGGAATCATTCTGTAAAAGTCAATATTAAATGTCATTGAATAATTGAGTGCAAAATATTAAATTACTTAAATCAGTATTAAGGATTCCTCATTAAAGAGTTACAAATTTAAAATAAAGAGAACATGGTGTTTTTGTTGTTAAGTTCCTTTGAGTTGGTTATGACTCATAGCCGATCCTACAGTGCCACAAGAAATGCAAAAATGGAATGTTAGAGTTTAATAAAAGGGGGGGAGGTAACTTTTTATAGCAGATATTAATTACATCTTCAATTAAAATATATTGTCCTCAAGGAAAGAGTGTCCACAAAATACGTAAAAGTGATTATTAGTGATACAAAAGAGTCTAAATGTTTTGGAAATTATTCACAGTAACTGAAAGGCAAACAATACTTCTAGATTTTGTTCAAGGGACAATGAAAGAGAAGAAAAAGTGGAGAAAGAGAAAGATCTGGCTTTTCTAAACATGAACTTATTGAAAGTTTGTCAAGAAGCTATTGATGTTGCTGCTAAGTGTCCTCAAATGGATGAGCTTGCACTGCCGAACTCTGGTCATCTTGCTTATCGTACACACCAGGACTTCTTATTAAGAAGAGTCAGTATTTAATGTTTATGCTTGTCTCAAAAGATGGATTTTTTTAAAATTTCAATTTCGTATAAGCTACATAATAGCTTCACGGCTTACTGGAATTCTCAATGTACCCTAGCTTAGATAACTTCTAATAACAATGACTCTGTAATATGTAATCACTTTTTGTTTTACAGCCTATGTTTTGTTATTTTTATTCATGTATGATAACATTTGGCATTTACAATGTACATTGGAAAATTTCTAAAATTACTATGGCATAAATAAATGATCCTTGTTAGATGTTGTCAAGTTGGTTCTGATTCACAGTGACTCTGCACAACAGAACAGAATACTGCCTGGTTCTGCAACATTGTCACAATTGTAGTTACATTTGAGCCCACTGTTGTTGTTACTGTGTCAATCCATCTTGTTGGAGGACTTCTTCTTTTTCACTGATCCCCTTTTTCCAAATTTGATATCCTTTTCCAGGAACTGGTCCTTACTGATAGCATGTCAGAAGTACAAAAGAAGAAGTCTTGTCATCCAGGCTTCTAAGGAGCATTTTGGCTATACTTCTTCCAACACAGATTTGTTTGTTCTTCTGGTAGTACATGGTACTTTTAATATTCTTCTTCAATACCATAGTTCAAATGCATGGATTTTTCTATTGTCTTGCATATTCATTATCCAACTTTCACATGCATATTAGGCAATTGAAAATACCATGATTTGGATCAGGCACAGTTTGTCCTCAAACTGATATCTTCACTCTTGAACACTTTAAAGAGGTCTTTTGCAACAGATTAGCCTAATGAAATATGTCGTTTGTTTTTTTTTTGACAGCTGCTTCCATGAGTGTTGATTGAGGATCCAAGTAAAATATAGCCTTTGACAACTTCAATCTTTTCACCATTTTATCATGATATTTTTTATTGATCCAGTTGTGAGGATTTTTTATTTCTTTACATTGAGGTGCAATCCATACTGAAGACTGTAATATTTGATATTTATTAGTAAGTACTTCAAGTCCTCTTAGCTTCCAGTAACTACGGTTGTATCATCAGCATATCACAGGTAGTTAAAGGAGTATTCTTCCAATCCTGACATCAAGTTCTTCTTCATATATTCAAATTGAATAAGTATGGTGAAATGATACAACTCTGGCATATGTCATTCCTGATTTTAAACCATTTGGTATCCTCTTGTTCTATTACAATGAATATATACAGGTTCTTCATGAGCACAGTTAAGTGTTCTGGAATTCCCATTCTTCTCAGTGTTATCTACAGTTTGTATGAACCTCATAGTCAGAAGTGTTTTCATAGTCAATAAAGCAAAACTAAATTTCTTTCTGGTATTCTGTGCTTTCAGCTAAGTTCCATCTGATGGCAGTAATGACATCCCTAGTTTCACATCCTCTTCTGAATCCAGTTTTAATTTCTATCAGTTCCCTGTCAATGAACTGCTGCATCATTTAAAAATTATCTTCTGCACAATTTTACTTGCATGTGATATTAATGATATATTTTGTCTGTGGAGAGTCACCGACAGAATCCAACATGCTGAGATACTGCCATTCTCTGTCCATAAGCCAGTATGTGATGAGTAAACTAGGCTGGTAATTCTGGCCAGAGAAGACTAGGGTGAGTCCAAAACACTCTTTCTGTGACATGCCAGAACTGGGACAAATTAAAAGACAGGTTTGCACTAACTCTTTTAAAGTATGAAATCCCTATTTTCCTTTACAGGTTGGACAGAGGTATAAAAGTTTCTAAGTCCTTTATGTGTTGAATAGGAACATAAATTGCTGTCCTGTGAGTAGGGTCTCCATTCTTATGTAAGGACTTAATCATGTATTGGGGTCTTAAGACATACAGAGTGTGAATGAACTAAGTTTGTGTGAGGGCATTTTACTACAGACCTAGATTTTGTTTTGAGTCTGTTTCGTTGCTCACATTGGTTTTATGTTTTCATTGAAATTGTGTCTTGATCATTTAAACAGAAGATGCCCAAGATATCCTTTCTCTTGTTAAGTGTGTAAAGAAATTACAGCTTAGAATAGACCACCTTCACCAACTGAATCCAAATGACAAAATTGCTGCTTTTTGAAATTTTGAAATATATTAGAAAACTCCCAATGGGAAACGCCCTAATCAGAGTTTCAAAATGTGGCACCCATTTTATTTTAACATTTTTATAACACCTGCTATCATTGGAGTCTACTCAAATTATTGATAAGAGACATCAGACTTCATTTAATATTGTACATTATAAAAATAAGCTAGGATCCTATTTTTAAAAAGGGAAAAATCAAGATAGCTAACCCAAAGCTGATTCTCCCTTCAGATGTATCCTTAAACCTTGACAGTTTTCTTATATGATCCTTTAAAAGTTCTAATAATGGCCAGTAGGGCATCAGGTTCCCTTCAAAAATATGGGTAAAAGTCCTATGAAGGACAATCCAAGAATGGATGAAAGTCCCATGAGGAATGTCCAAGAAAGGGTGAGTTCTGTAGTGTGACTGGTGAGTGGATCTGGCAGGATATCCTGGAGACAAGAGTCCAGTTGGTATCAAGAAACTGCACAGGAAATTTCTTTTATGTTGTAAGACTTGTCTGACTCTTTTAATCTGTGTTCAGGCTTTTCTGACTCTCAAGATTTTCATTTTAAAATCTACCCAGTCCTTGGAGATCTCTTTCTGTATTTTACTTCTGGTTTTATTCTGGTTTGTCATGCTGAGATAGAAACATGTCATCTGGGAAATTGATGTTTGAGTAGTCTATACATCTCAATGAATGCATTTCTGAGTTGTTGAAGCCAGAGAATTGTCTGGTTTTTATCTAGGTTTAATTAACTGTATGTGAGTAAGTATATATTTAAGTGCTGGCTGAAGAATGGGACAAGCATCGCATATGCATTCCAATTGAAAAAAAAATGTATTATAATCCAATAGAAAAAAATGAAATGAAGTTTTTTTTCTGAAAGTTGTTGTGTCTAAGATTCTGGGGTTTGGTTTTGCTTTTATCTTTACTGACATGCCCTGCAGATGAGATGAAATGTTTAACAAAAATTGCCAACAGAAAAATGGACTATATTTGACATGCAGGAAAGACTGATATTTTAAACTAGAACCTACAAGATTCTCAGAAATCTTGTGACAGGGTTTACAAACTACAGCTAATCCAAAAGTCATCAAGAATAAAAAGCCGTTGGTTGAAGCTGCTGCTGCACTGGTCTGCAGGTTCTGGCAAATTGAGCCCAGGATGTAGAGTTGGCAGTGTCTGATGGCACATATGAGGCAGAGTTGGATGGTGTAAAGAGTAGGGGGCAGTAGTTGGAGATGTTGGGAGGAGGAGGAGGCTGCGAATCACTTATAAATGGCACCAAAGCAGAACGCGAAGACTAAATTTCAGGAAAGTGAGCGAGTGCTATGGTTTCATGGGTCTCTTCTGTGTGAAGTAGTGTGTAAAGGTTGCCATAAAGGACAAACAAGTGAAATATTTTATACATTACAGTGTTTGGAATAAAAGCTGGGATGAAGGTGTTCCAGAAAGCAGAATCTCAAATATGTGGACACAAATCTTCAAAAGCATAGAGAACTTCAAAAAGCCAACAAGGAGCAGTATGCAGAGGGAAAGATGAGAGGTGCTGCTCCAGGAAGGAAGACATCTGATCTTCAACAGAAAAAATGTTGACATGAAAAACAGAAAAGAACAAACTGAAAACACCTGGAAATGGAGATGGTGGCAGTACGCACGAGACACCTGAGCCTCCTCAGAAGAAAAGGGCCAGAGTAGATCCTGCTGTTGAAAATGAAGACATATTCACAAACAGAGTTGAAATTAAGGTAAAGATATCTGAAGGACTAAAACCATCAGTTGTTGATGACTGTGACTCAATAACCAACAAAAGCAGTTCTTTCTGCCAAGAAGAATGTGGATTCTATTCTAAAGAATTATCAAATTACAAGAAATCTCGAGGAAACAGAGATAATAAGGAGTATATTATTGATGAAGTTGTGGCAAGGATAAAATAATACTTCAATATAATGTTGGGCCAAGAAAACAGAGCCACAATCCGAGAAGATATATGCACACCAATGTTCATAGCAGCACTATTTACAATAGCAAAAAGATGG
>NW_006408685.1:493411-506054 GCF_000296735.1 Chrysochloris asiatica | reverse complement strand
ATGCAGCAGCTGGAGACTTTAGATCCAGAGAAGGAGAGTGACTGTGTGCTGAAGACCTAGGGGGTACGAGGGGGAAGGATTGCATGGAGGGGATTGTAACCATAGCAATGAGAGAAAATATGCGATAGAATGAATGTAAAACTAATGTTCTCCCATGTAAACTATCACATAATTCACAATAAAACATTTAAAAAAAAAGAACAATTTTGATGCACTAAATATATATATATAATGTTGGGCACTCAGCTACTCTACAAATTTGAGCGACCAGAGTATGCTGAAATCCTTGCAGATCACCCTGATGCACCCATTTCCCAGGTGTATGGAGTGCCACATCTTCTGAGATTATTTCTATAAATCAGAGCAATGTTGGCCTATACAACTCTGTGTGAGAAGAGTCTTGCTTTATTACTGAACTATCTTCAATATTTCCTAAAGTACCTGGCAAAGAATTCTGCCACTTTGTTAAGGCCAGCGATTATGAAGTGGTTCCTCTTGAATACCTTCGGAAGGCTGTGTGAGCTTGCTGACACTCTTTATATGTGGATCTCTGTAAACACGTTGTTTGTTTTTAGTCCTCTCATACTCAGGAGGCACTTACATATCTCTGCCAACAAATTTGGAAGACAACTATCTGGCCGACTGATTGGAAGAGATCCATATTTGTGCCCCTTCCAAAAAGAGGTGACCCAACAGAATGTGGAAATCATCGGACAATCTCCTTGATAGCTCAGGCGAGTTAAGTTTTGCTAAAGGTAATACAGAAATGGCTACAATCATACATTGACAGAGAATTTCCAGAAGTTCAAGCCAGATTCAGAAGAGGCCGTGGAACGAGGGATATCACAGAGAATATCAGAAAGATGTTTACCTGTGTTTTATTGACTACGCAAAGGCTTTTGATTGTGTGGATCATGACAAGCTATGGAAAACATTGTGAAGTATGAGTATTCCAGAACACTTAATTGCCCTCATGAGGAATCTGTACATGAACCAAGAATCAGTTGTTCATACAGAACATGGGAACACTGAATGTTTTAAAAATAAGAAAGGTGTGGGACAAGGATGTATTCTTTCACCACACTTATTCAACCTTTATGCTGAGCACATAATTGGAGAAGCTGGGTTCTATGAAGAAAAACATGGCATCAAGATTGGAGGAGAAAGACACATTAACAACCTACGATATGCAGATGATACAACCTTGCTTGCTGAAAGTGAAGAGGACTTAAAATACTTACTGATGAAGATCAAAAAGCACAGCCTTTGGTATGGATAAAATCCTCACCACTGGACCAATAAACAACATTCTTATCAACAGAGAAAATATTGAAGTTGTCAAGGACTTCTTTTTTCTTGGATCAACTATCAACACTCATGGAAGCAGCAGTCAAGAGATCAAAGGATGTATTGCATTAAGCAAATCTGTTGCACATGACTTTTTAAAGTGTTGAAGAGCAAAAATGTCAGCTTGAGGACTAAGGTACACCTGACCCAGGCCATGGTGCTTTCAATAACCTCATATGCATGCAAAAGCTGGACAGTGAATAAAGAAGACCGTAGGAAAATTGATGCCTTTGAGTTATGGTGTTGGAGGATAATATTGAAAGTGCCATGGGTTGGCAAAAGATCCAATAGATCCATTTTGGATGAAGTGCAGCCAGAGTGCTCCTTAGAGGTCAAGATGGCTAAACTTCGTCTCTCATACTTCGGGTATATTGTCAGGAGGGACCAGTCGCTGGGGGAGGATATCATGTTTGGTAAGGTGGAGGGTCAGAGGTAAAGAGGAAGACCCCCAACGACATAGATTGACCAAGCGGCAGCATCGATGGACTCAAGCATGGAAACTGTAGTGAGGTTGTCCCAGGATCAGGCAGTGTTTCATTCTGCTGTGCATACGGTCGCTATGGATCGGTATCGATTCGATGGGGCCTAACAACAACGACAACATACAAATGATGTACTTTGATTATGGTGTTGTTGTTGTTATTAAGTGCCGTGGAGTCGGTTCCGACTCATAGCGAGTCTGCACAGGGTTTCCGAGGCTGTAAATCTTTACGGGAGCAGAAAACCTCATCTTTCTCCCCCGGAACCGCTGGTAGTTTCGAACTGCTGACCTTGCAGTTCACAGCCCGATTCGTAACCACTACGCTACCAGAGCTCCTTACAAATGATGTACTTTGATTATGGTAGTAATAACAAAATTAATGTATGTTTGTTTTATGTTTGATTTAAACAGAAAATAAAAGGGGATACAGCTAAGTAAATAAATTAATTAAAGTAGAGATACAACATTGCGTTTTTATATAGAAATATGTGAGAGTTTCAAGATTCTATATTTCTATGCTAGAGAAACCATGCCTCTCCTAATATGCCTAAGTAATGAGCTTTAATTTATAACCTTCAGATTTAAATTTTTACTGGTAAAGTTAAGAATATTATAATAACCATGATTTTTGTTAAGAGCCATCAAGTCAGTTTCAACTCATAGCAAACCTGTTTAGGGATTCTGAGTAGAGGCTGGTTGGTTTGATCCTTAGATCTTGCTGTTCAAACAGAACTTCTGGGCCATTACTTACCTTACAGTAGGACTCCATAGTTAGAAAGCACTAAGTTCAATATATGGTTTTCCAGAGTAAAATGACTTTTTTTTTTTTTTCTGCCAAGCATATTTAGAAAAGAGCTTCATTTTTTTTGTTTTTGTATTTTGTTTGTTTTCTCATAGAAAAATTACATTAAAATTATTATTTATTGTGAATTGTGTGATAGTTTACGTGGCAGAAGATTAGCTTTACATTGATCCTATTGTATTTCCTTTCACTGTAATGATTACAATTCCCTCCAAGCATCATCAAACAACCAAAGGGTATATATATATTGCAAGTCTGCCTCCTGGAGGTCAGCACACAGCCCCACTCCCTCCCTGACTTCAGAGTCCCCAGCCACTCCATATCTCCATTTATCGCGTCTGTCTCCATCTCTGGCCTCGCTGCTTCTCTGGATAGGGTCCTACACTCCGCTCTTCTACATTGAGATTCCCAGGGACCAATGCTCCTGGACTGCAAAATCAAGCACTCCCCTCTCTTTGTTACAAAACATCTACTTTACAAATCCAACTCTTACAGTCAGTCCTGATAGCAATTATTCACCATTGTAGCACAAGAGTCTTTTCTCCATCTCCTTTCATCAGCCCCATACAGACATATTAGAAACAACTCAGTGGAGATTCCACTTTACCCCACCCTCTGGAACTAAGCTCCTACTTGAAAGCTTGTAAGCCAGTCACTTCTTGCCTCTGTAGCCCCACCCCACCCCCATTTTGGGTAGCCAATGTCTAAATTGCCCATCCCTGTCAACTCTGTGTACAGAGGGGATGGGAATGGTCCTTGCTGTAAAGATTTTTTTCCCTCTTTTGAGCTACTACATCCATAAGTATAGGTCAAGTTCATCAGATTGTATCAGATTACTCTGTTTTTCCTTTTCTTTCTTCTTCTAGTCAAGTTCTAATCATCCAGCCATTGAAGCCAGGTCAAGTGGGTACTATCTGCAAGTATAGGTGTTCTTGTGCATCTCTGCTCACTTCATATCAGCTAGATGCTTCACTCTCCACTCTAGTCCTCTGTGACCATTTCCCAGACTCTGGGCCTAGGAGTCCCCAGGTCTTGCCACACTGCTGGCCAGCCAGATCTCAACCCGTGTTCACAGGAGTCTATTGAACATGGTTGGACTTAGCTCACAAGTTCATTGCTATTTTTCCCCCACTTCCCCTTATTCATGACCAGCGTGGTCACCAGCAAAACCATATGCCTGCTTGTGTATTCCCCTTGAGTCTTAGTCTCAGAAGGGGATTTTCTCTGAGGGAACCCAACCACTGACATTGATGGTTCCCAGGCAAACAACTTGCATGTTCTTGTAGAAGTAAATTGGACAGCTGTTATTTTTTTTTTTTTTTTTTATTATTTCTGCTGGTCCTTCTTTCAAGAAGTAACTTCTGTTCTTCTAGCAGCTATAGGCTGCTCGGCTTGTCCTTTCAAGTGGAAATTTCCCACCTCAGAAAATTAGGGGTGGGGTTCAGGATTCCACCTATGGTCTTACACAATGCAAAGGCTCTGCAGGAAGCCTCCTTAACTGGGTAAATTCTAGCCCCATTTCAGGTATTCCAATCAGTTATAGGCTTACAAGTTTTCTATAGTGATGTTTCTGGCTATTCCTTTCTCTCCCCCCTCAGTTGTCTATTTTATAATGGTATTAAAGGGAAACCAAGAATCATAAGACAGCCAAGAATCTTAACATTATTTCCCTTCTTTTACTCATTCAAACCATGCTTCAATCCCTGCATCCCAGAGCCCTGTTGTTTCAAGGTTGTGCATACTTCTTTATCCCACTTAGCCCATGAAAACCTGCTTAACTGTTCTCCAATCTGCTTTGTTCTTCCATTCCCCTCCCCATTTTTGTATATTATCCACCCTCAGCACCCAAGCTATCCTGTTTCTATTCCCTACCCTGTGCTTCCCCTTCCCCTCCCTCCCCTTCACCCCACCACATGCATCCTGATAACCAGCAAATAATCACCCCCCTCTTTTAGTGTGGGTTCTTTTTCTTAATCTTTTATAATAATGGTACTATGAAGCATTTCTCCTTTTGTGACTGACTAATTTCAATCAGCATAATGTCCTCAAGGTTCATCCATGTTATGTGGTGGCTTGCAACTTCCTTCTTATTTGTCAAGGTAGCATAATATTCCATTGTTTTTATGAACCACAATTTCTTTGTCCATTCTTCCACTGATGGGCAATTAGGCTGTCTCCATCTTTTTGCTATTTTAAATAGTGGTGCTATGAACATTGGTGTACATAAATATACTCGTGTTATGGCTCGTATTTCTTGTGGGTAAACAACAAGTGGAGGAATTGCTGGATCTATTTCCAGCCTTCTGAGGAAGCACCATTTTGATTTCCAGAGTGGATGGACAATTTTGCAATCCCAACAGCAATGCAGGAATAACACAGGCTCTCTGCATTGATTGTCATCTGCATTTTTGAACTTCACTGTTTTCACTGGTGTGAGATGATATATCACTGTTGTTTTTATTTGCATCTCACTTATGGCTAGTGCTTGTGAACATTTCTTCATATGTATCATGGCAGACCGGATAGTCTCCTTGGTGAAGTGTCTGTTCATGTCCTGTGCCCATTTTTTAATTGGCTTATTTGTCTTTATCTTGTAGAGGTGTTGTAGTTTACTTTGTTGTTGCTGTTAGGTGGCATCGAGTCGGTACCGACTCAGAGTGACCTTATGCACAGAAGAACAAAGCACTGCCTGATCCTTTGCCAACCTCACTATTGTTTTCACACTTGAGTCTATCGATGCTTCCAGTTGGCTAATCCATCTCATTGGGGGTCTTCCTCTTTTACTCTGACCCTCCACCTTACCAAACATGATATCCTTTTCCAGTGACTTCTCTTTGGACAATATGTCCGAAGTATGAGAGAAGAAGTTTGGCCATCCTGGCCTCAAAGGAGCGCTCTGGCTGAACTTCTTCCAACACAGATCTGTTAGTTCTTCTGGCAGCCCATGCATGGCACTTTCAATATTCTCCTCCAACACCAAAACTCAAATGCATCAATTCGTCTATAGTCTTCCTTATTTACTGTCCAGCTTTCATATGCATATAAGGTTATTGAAAATGTTATGTCTTCGGTCAGAAACACCTTAGTTCTCAAGTTGACATTTTTGCTCTTCAACACTTTAAAAAGGTCTTGTGCAGCAGATTTGCCCATTGCAATATGTCGTCTGATCTCTTGACTGCTGCTTTTGCGAGTGTTGATAGTTGATCCAAGAAGAATGAAGTCCTTGACAACTTCAATCTTTTCTCCGTTGATAAGAATGTTGTTTATTGGTTCAGTTGTGAGGCTTTTTGTTTTCTTTACATTGAGATGTAATCCATACCAAAGGCTGTGCTTTTTATCTTCATCAGTAAATGTTTTAAATCTTCTTCACTTATAGCAAGCAAGGTTGTATCATCTGCATATCACAGGTTGTTAAAGAGTCTTCCTGCAATCCTGATGCCACGTTTTTCTTCATAGAACCCAACTTCTCGGATTATTTGTTCAACATACAGGTTAAATAAGTATGATGAAAGGATACAACCCTGTCACACACCTTTTTAAAGTTGAAACCATTCAGTGTCCCATCTTCTGTAAGAGCAATTGCCTCTTGGTCCAGGTAAAGATTCCACATGAGCAAAATTAAGTGTTCCAGGATACTCATACTTTGCGATTTTGTCCATAGCTTGTCATGATCCACACAATCAAAAGCCTTTGTGCAGTCAATAAAGCACAGGTAAATATCTTTCTGATGTTTTCTGCTTTCAGCCAAGATCCATCCGACATCAGCAATGATATCCCTCATTCCACAGCCTTTTCTGAATCTGGCTTGAACTTCTGGAAGTTCTCTGTCTACGTATGCTTGCAGACATTTCTGTATTAGCTTTAGTAAAACTTTACTTGCATGGGATATCAAAGGTATTGTCCAATGATTTCCACATTCTGTTGGGTCACCTCTCTTTGGAATGGGCACAAATATGGATCTCTTCCAATCAGTCAGCCAGATAGTCATCTTCCAAATTCCTTGGCATGGGTGAGTGAGTGCCTCCTGTGCCGCCTCACTTTCTTGAAAGATTTCAATTTTTATTCCAACAATCCTGGTGTCTTTTGTTTGTTTGTTTGTTTGCGAATTCCTTCAATACACCTTGGACTTCCTCCTTCAGTATCACTGGCTCTTGATCAAATCCTACCTCTTGAAATGGTTGAACATTAACCATTTCTTTTTGGTACAGTGACTCTGTGTATTCTTTCCATCTTCTCTTCTTTCTGCATCATTCAATAATTTGCCCAGAGAATCTTTCAATAACAAAAGTTGAGGCTTGAATCTTTTCTTCAGTTTTCCCAGTTTGAGAAATGCTGAGTGTGTTCTTCCTTTTTGGTTTTCCCACTCCAGATCTTTGCGTACTTTGTTGTAATGTTTGGCTTTATCTTCTCAAACTGATCTTTGAAGTTTTCTGTTCAGCTCTTTACCTTATAATTTCTTCCAATTGCTTTTGCATCTCTATGCTGTAGAGCAAGTTTCAGCATCTCTTCTGACATCCATTTTTACCTTTATCTTCTTTCTTGTCTTCTTAATGACTTTTGGCTTTCTTCTTGTATGATGTTCCTGATGTCATTCCACAACTCTTTATATATTCAAGGTCATATTTTGACTCTCATGGACTTGTTTTCATTTTCTTAAGTTTCAGTTTAAATTTGCATATGAGTGATTGATGGTCTGTTCCACAGTCTGACCCTGGCCTTGTTGTAACTGATGATATGGAGCTTTTTTATCATCTCCTTCCACAGATGTACTCAATTTAATTTCTATGTATTCCCTCTGTGAGGTCCATGTGTACAATTGTCTCTTATGCTGCCTAAAGAATGTGCTTGAAATGAACAAATCATTGATTTTCAAGAAGTCTATCATGCGTTCTCCAGCATCATTTCTATCACCAAGGCCATATTTTCCAACTACTGACCCTTCCTCTTTGCTCCCAACCTTTGCATTCCAGTCACCAGTAATGATCAATACATCTTGATTGCATGTTTGATCAATGTCAGATTAAAGAAGTTGGTAGAATTATTCTAGTTCATCCTCACTGGCTTTAGTTGTTGGTGTGTAAATTTGAATAACCGTGGTATTAATTGGGCTTCCCTGTAAGGGCATGCATATTATCCTATCAAAGACAGCGTAGTACCTCATGACTAATATGGATATGTTCTTTTTGACAGTGAATGCAACATCATTCCTCTTCAATTTGTCATTTCCGGCATAGTAAATCAGATTTAAAAATGACCAATAACAATCCATTTCAGCTTACTAATGCCTAAGGTATCAATGTTTTTGTGTTTAGTTTCAGTTTTTGACAAAATCCAATTTTTTCACATTCATACTTCGTACATTCCATGTTCTGATTTTCAATGGATGTTTACAGCTGTTTCTCTTCACATTGAGTTGTGCCCCATCAGCAAATGAAGGTCCCGCGGGCTTTACTCCCAAGGAATTTCCTCCATTTGCGTCATCATGGTCAACTGTACTTTGAGGAGGCAGCTCTGCCCGAGTCACATTTTGAGTGTCTTCCAAGCTGAGTGGCTTATTTTCTGGTACTATATCTGACAGTGTTGCTCTGCTATTCATAAGGTTTTCAGTGAGTAAATATTCGGAAGTAGTTCACCACTCACTCTTCCTAGTCTGTCTTTGGAAGCTCACCTGAAACCTGTCCACCATGGATGACCCTGCTGGTAATTAAAATACGGATGGCATAGCTTTCAGAATCATAGCAACTCACAAGCCACCGCAGTATGACAAACTGACAGACAAGTTCTGGGTTGTTTACTTTTTGTTTTAGAAATTAATCCCTTGTCTGATGTGTTGTTGCAAAATGTTTTTTCCCATTCTTCCTGTTCCCTTTTTACTCTTTTGGTAAAATCATTTGATGCACATAAGTTTTTAATTTTAATATGTCTCAATTATCTGTTTTGTCTACTTGTGTGTGTGTAATTTTCAAAATGTTTGTTAGTCTGTGTATGCTCTATATTAGAGCCCTCACATTTGTGCCTATTTTTTCATTGATGAACTTTTTAATTCTGGGATTCACACTTAGGTCTTTAATCCATGCTGATGTGTTTTTTGTATAAAACGTGAGATAAAGGTCTTGTTTCAAACTTTTGAATATCACTGTCCAGTTCTGTCAGCACCATCTTTTGAAGAGATTATCTCCTCTCTATGCAATATACTTAGGCACTTTGTCGATAATCAGTTGGCTGTAAGTGGGTGGATTGACTTCTGGAATCTCAATTTTATTGCATTGATCAATGTATCTTTCATTTTACCAGTACCAGGATGTTTTGTCCACTGTTGCCACGCAGTAAATTTTGAAATCAGGGAGTGAGAGGTTTCCATTTTTATTCTTCTTCTTAAGCAGTACTTTTGTTTATCCTGGGTCTCTTTCCTTTCCATATAAAGCTTGTAATTGTTTTGTGTTTTGTTTTTTTTTTCCATCTCTTTGGAGAATGTCTTTGGAATTTGCATTGGGATTGCATTATATGTGTAAAATGCTTTGGGCAGTATTGACATCTTCACAATGTTAAATCTTTCTATCCAGAAGCATGGTATATTCTTCCATTTTTGTAAATCTCTTTTGGTTTCTTGTAGTAGTGTTTTGTAGTTTTCTTTGTATAAATCCTTTGTTTCACTAATTACATTTATTCCTAGATATTTCTTCCTTTGGGTGGCTATTGTAAATGGTATTGCTTTCTTAATGTCCTTCTCATTGCTATCATTGTTATTATAGAGGAATCCAATTGATTTTTATATATTGCTCTTATACCCTTCCAATTTGCTAAATCTTCCGATGAGGTCTAGTAGCTTTTTTACAGAGGCTTTGGGGTTTTCTATGTATAGGATTATGTCTTTTGCAAATGGAGAGAATTTTACTTCCTCTTAGCTAATTTGAATGTCTTTAATTTCCCTATCTTGCTGTATTGCTATGGCTAAGACTTCCAGCAGAATATTGAATAGAAGTGGTGACAAAGAATATCCTTATCTTGTTCCTTTTCACAGAGAGAAAGCTTTCAGTTTCTTTCCATTGAAAGCAATGTAGGCTGTTGGCTTTGAATATATGCTCTTAATTAGGTTTAAGAATTTCCCTTCAATTTGTATCTTGCAGTGTTTTAATTTAGGAAAGGTGTTAGATTTTGTCAAATGCCTTTCCTGCATCAATCGATACGATCATGTGATTCTTTTCCTTTTTCTTATTTATATGATACATTACATTGATGGTTTTTTCTAATGTTGAACCATCCTTGCACCCCTGATATGAATCTCACTTGGTCATGTTGTATTATTTTTTTTGATGTGCTGCTGGATTCTGTTGGCTAGGATTGTGTTGAGAATTTTGCATCCATGTTCATGAGGGATATTGATCTATAATTTTCTTTCTTAAGAATATCCTCCCTGGTTTTGGAATGAGGGTAATGTTTGCTTCATAAAATGTATTAGGAAGATTTCATCCTCTTCTGTATTCTGGTATAATTTGAGAAGAACTGGTGACTCCTCTTCCCTGAATGTTTAGTAGAACTCACCTGTGAAGCTATTTGGACCTGGATTTTTTTTGGTTGGGAGTTTTTTGATGACCTGATCAATTTCTTCTTTTGTTATTGGTCTGTTCAAATTTTCTACTTCACTCTGTGTAAGTTTAGGTAGCTCATGTTTTTCTAAAAATGTATCCATCTATTTTAAGTTTTCAAATTTGTTAGAATGCAACTTTTCATAGTATTCTGTTATTATCCTTTTGATTTCCTTTGGTTCTGTTGTGACATCGCCCATCTGATTTCTAATGTGTGTTATTTGTGTCTTCTCCCACTTTTCTTTTGTTAAGTTTGCCAATGGTTTGCAAATCTTATTAATCCTTTCAAAGAATCAGTTTCTTGTCCTGTTGATTATTTTTATAGTTTTTCTTTTTTTATTATCATGTATTTCTGCTCTAATCTTTATTATTTCTTTACTTGTGGTGACTGTAAGTTCCTTCTGTTGGTCTGTTTCTAACTGTTAGAGATGCTGTGTTAATGTGTTAGTTTCTATTTGTTCTTTTTTTTCTTTTTTAAAAATGTTTTATTGTGAATTATGTGATAGTTTACATGGGAGAACATTAGTTTTACATTCATCCTATCATATATTATTTCATTGCCATGGTTACAGTCCCCTCCACTCATCATCAATTAACCAAGGGGTATATCCTACAAGCCTGCCTCTCACACCCTGCCCTCCCACCCCGGTCATCAGAACACAGACCCTCTCTGTCTCTGGATCTAAAGTCACCAGCTTCTCCATCTCTCCAGGTCATCCTATCTGCCCCTACCTCAGGTATCACTGCTACTCTGGGTAGGGTCCCATTCTCCACTATTCTCCCTTCATGGTCCCAGGGACCTCAGCTCCTAGACTGCAAAATGAATCACTCCCTTCCTTGCTACAAAACATATACCTTACATTTACAACCCTCACAATCAGTCCTGATAACAATTATTCACCCTTGTATCACAAGAGACCTATCCACATTTCCTTTCATCAATCCCGCCTAGACAGATTGCATACTACTCAGTGGAGATTCTACCTTGCTCCATGCCCTCTGGATCTAGGTTCCCTCTTGACAGCTTGTAAGCCAGTCACTTCTTTCCTATGAATCCCCCGTATTTTGTGTAGCCAATGTCCAAGTTGCCCATCCCTGTCTACTCTGTTTATGGAGGTGGTGGGAATGATCCTTGCTGTAAACATTTGTTCCCTCTTTTGAGCTACTGCATCCATAGGTGTAGTTCATCAAATTGTATCGACTACTCTTTTTTTCCTCTTATTTCTTGTTTTGGTTGAGCTCTGATCATCTAGTCATTGAAGCCAGGTCAAGTGGGTATTATCTGCAAGTGTGAGTGTTCTTGTACATATGCCCTCTCTTCTTATCAGCTGGATGCTTCACTCTCCACTCTAGCCCTCTGTGGCTATGCCATTGACTCTTGGCTCAAGTGTCCCCAAGTCTTGCCACACTGCTGGCCAACCCGTTCTCCACCTAGGTCCACAAGATTCTATTGAATGTTCTAGGGCTTGGCTCTCAGCTTCATTTGTGTTTTTCCCTCAATTCCCCTTATCGGTGACGAATGTGGCCACCAATCTGAGTATGTATTCCCATTGAGTCTTAGTCTTGGAAGGGGGTTTACTCTGAGTGGACCTAACCATTTGTCTTGATGTCTCCTAGGCGAGCAACTTGCTTGTTCTTGTAGTAATCAGTCAGTCTGCATACATTGTTTTATATTTTTCCTGTCGGTCTTTCTTTCAAGAAATATCTTCTGTTCTTCTAGCCACTCCAGGCTGGTCTGCCTGTCCTTTCAAGAGGAAATGTCCCACCTCTGAAAATTCTGGATGGTGTTCAGGATTCCAACTATAGTCTTATATAATGCAGAGGCTCCCCAGGTAGCCTCCTTCACTGGGCATGTTGCAGTCCCATTTTATGTATTCCAATCAGTTATAAGCAGAAGACAGACTTACAAGCTTTCTATGGGGATATTTCTGGCTATTCCTTTTTCTCCCCTTCTAGTGTCTATTTTATAATGTAATGCAAGTAAAACCAAGATTCAGAAGACAACCAAGCATCTTAACATTATTTCCCCATTCCAACCATGTCTCAATCCCTGTATCCCAGAATCTTGGTGTTCCAAGATTGTGCAAACATCATTTACCTCTGTGCCACTTAGCCCATGCAAACCTACCTAATTGTTCTCCCATCTGCTTTGTTCTTCCATTCACATCTCTATTTTTGTATATTGCCCCCCTCTCCAGTGTCTATTCCCTACCCTGTGCTCCACCTATCTATCCCTCCCCTTACCCCACCACCAACATCTCAGCAACCAGTAAAGAATATCTCCCACCCCCCTTTGCTATGGGTTCTTTTTCTTAGTCTTTTACAGTAGTGGTCCTAGGCAGTATTTTTCCTTTTGTGACTGACTAATTTCACTCAACATAATGTCCTCAAGGTTCATCCATGTTATGCGGTGGCGTGCAGCTTCCT
>NW_006408685.1:488056-493083 GCF_000296735.1 Chrysochloris asiatica | reverse complement strand
ATTTGCATCTCTCTAATGGCTAGTGATCGTGAACATTTCTTCCTATGTTTGTTGGCTGCCTGGATCTCCTCTTTTGTGAAGTGTCTTTTCATGTCTTGTGCCCATTTTTCAATTGGGTTTTCTGTCTTTTTTCTTGTAGAGGTGTTGTAGTTTCCTATATAATTTAAAAATAAGACCCTTGTTTGATGTGTCATTACAAAAAATATTTTCCCATTCTGTGGGTTCCTTTTTCATTCTTCTGGTGAAGTCTTTTGATACACATAAGTTTTCAAATTTTAGTATGCCCCACTCATTAATTTTGTCTACTTTTGTTTGTGTAGTTTTCAAAATGTTTTGTAGTCTGTGTATTCCCTGAATTAGTTCACTCACATTTGTCCATATTTTTCATTGATGGCCTTCATAATTCTGGGATTCACATTTAGGTCTTTAATCCAGGTTGAGTGGGTTTTTCTATACAGTATGAGGATAAGGTCTTGTTTCAATCTTTTCTATACCATTTTCCAGTTCTGCCAGCACCATGTGTTGAAGAGACTATCACCTCCCCATGAGATATATTTAGGTGTTTTTTCAAAAATCAGTTAGCTGTATGTAGATGGTTTAATTTCTGGATTCTTGATTCTGTTCCATTGATCTATGTATCTTTCATTGTACCAGTACCAGGCTGTTTTGACCACTGTAGCCATGTAGTAAATTTTGAAGTCGGGGAGTGACAGGCTTCCAACCTTATTCTTCTTCTTAAGCAGTGCTTTGCTTATCCTGGGTCTCTTTCCTTCCATATAAAGTTTGTAATTGTTTTTTCAATCTCTTTGAAGAATGTTGTTGAAATATGGATTGGGATTGTATTATATGTGTGAATTGCTTTGAGCAGTATTGACATTTTCACAATGTTAAGTCTTCCTATCCAGGAGAATGGTACATTCTTCCATTTTTGTAAGTTCTTCTTGTATTTTCATTTTCTTGGTATGTTGTGAAGTGTTAACTTTCTTTAAGGTTGCCTTATAATCCATTAACTTTTCTCTCCATTTAGTGCAGTCTATTTTAACCTGTAATTGACCTGATCTTCTCACCATCTGGATCTCTGTTCCTACTTGTTTAACTTCTTTTACTTTGTAATTGTTTTGATCATAGATTGACCTCCCAGATCTCTGAGTTTGTTCTTGTAGTTTTGTCCTGTTCTCAATTCTTCCTCTGTCTACTTAATTCTGGGAGGTGCAGGGATGTATGTCAGTCTCTTGTTGTCATCTGTTGTTCTCACTTCTCAGTCCACAGAACTTCCTTTAGGATGTTTTGTAGCACAGGGTTGTCTTTGGCAAAATCCCTTAGCTTCTGTTTATCCTGGAATGTTTTGATTACACCATCATATTTCTTTGATAGCTTTGCTGGAGAAAGGATTCTTGGTTGGCAATTTTTTTCTTTCAGGGTTTTATATATATGTCCCCATTGCCTTCTTGCTTTCATGGTTTCTGCCGAGAGATCCTAGCTTAATCAGACTTGTTTGCCTTTGTATATGACACTTCTGTTTTCCCTAGCTGCTTTCAGGAGTGTCTCGTTATCTTTCATTTTGGAAAGCTTGATTATGATATGTCTCAGTGATTTTCTTTTGGGGTCTATCATTTCTGTTGTTCATTGAGGTTCTTGAATATTTGTCTTTTCATTTTTTAGGATGTTCAAGAAAATTTCTTCCAGTAATTCTTCAACTGTTTCTTCTGAGGACTTCTGTGATTCTTCTTATTCTGGTATGCTGATAATTTTTAAGTTATTCCTCTTCATGTTGTCCAACATGAATCTTAGACCTTCTTTTGATTTTTTAAAATCCATATTTCTGTTTGTGCTTCTATCTTAGTTGTATTAAGGATTTATCTTCCAGATCACTGGTTCTGCCTTCCATCTTGTCTATTCTACTCCTTTGCCCTTTCATAGTATTGTCTATTTCTGATATTCTATTATTGATCATTTGGACCTCTTTCTGTAGGTTTGCATTGTTTCCAATGTGGTATCTATCTTATTTGATTGTTCCTGTAGTGCTTTCCTGACTTCTTCCTTACTTTTCTCAACTCCATTGTAAAATGTTTTGAAACATTTTATAATCACTTTTCTGAATTTCTTCTCAGGCATTTCCAAGGCCTGCCCTCCTTCTAGAATGGAGTCCATGTCTACCTCTAGGTCATTTGTCTCAGACATTTTATCTTTTTTCTGGGCATGTGTTGATATTGTCATCTGCTTTTGCTTCTTGGACATGTTTAGTGTTTATCTGTGTCCTTAATACTTAATTGAGCATGTGTTTTGTTACTTTTATGTTTCCTGATTGCTTCTATGAAGATATGATCAAGATATGGGCTTCCTTTTACACTCTTTTTATTGCTTAACTCAGAGTAACTTTCACAGGTGTTGTCTGCCTCCCTAGCATTTGTTAGTTGGTATTGGTTCTTGCATGCAATTTAGTGTTTTATAGAATGTGATTGTAGTTTGACTATATGGCAGCTGTTTCTGATTCTTCTTGAGTAATATAGGGAGAGAGAGAGTTCCCCAAAGGTAGAAGGGGGAGCATAACACAGTAAAACAGCAGCAGTGAAAAAAAAACAAAAACAAAAACAAAAACCAATAACAGCAACAACAAAAACTAGACTGGATACTGCAGTCTATAATCACAGAAAAGGGAGACGAGGGAGAGGAAAAAAAAAATCTGTAGCCTAATATGAGTATGAGTTTAATGTCCTCTCTTCAGCTTCTTGCTTTCAAAGCTGCCTAAGAGATTTCAAGATACCAGTGTTGGTTGTTATGCTATACCTCAGGCTTTAATTTATGTTTGACCTGTTTTGTTTTCAAACTCTCTTTCCCGCTATACATCCCTGTTCTGCCCTTTCCCGTATTAAAAAAAAAAAGAAAGAAAGAAAGAAAAGAAAGAAATTTCAGGGCCTGCTCTTGGGCCCTGAAGAACCCACCAATAGTGAGGGTGGAGCATGTCCACTCACTCATTTTCCCTCTCTAGTCAACAGAATGGAGGTGCACAAATATTTGGGGTTCCAATGACCAGATTTACAAAAAAAAAAAAAAGAAGAAAATAAAATAATATCAGAACAAAACAAAAAAAGAGACAGATTGCAAATTACCAGACCTCTTCACCACCTGGGTCTATGTTCTTATATGTATTCCCTTCTTTGACATTGTTATTATTTTGATCTTTGATTAACCTCCCATCTCGTTTGAATTTGCGGTTGTAATTTTGTACTGTTATGGACTCTGCTATCTATCGTCTGTCAGTTTGCCATGACTTGTCTTTCAGTTTGTGGTACTTTGGTGGTTTGTGAGTTGATGTGATTTTGAAACATATACCACCAGTATTTTAAATACCAGCAGGGTCACTGATGGTGGACAGGTTTCAAACAAGCTTATACATGAACACAGACGAGGAAGAGGGAGTGACGAACCATATCCGAATATTTTGTTACTGAAAAACTCACAGATAGCAGAGAAAAACTGTCAGATATACTGCTGGAAAATGAACCCCTCAAGTTGGAAGGCACTCAAAATGCGACTGGGGAAGAGTTGCCTCCTCAGAGTACAGTTGACAATTATGACACAAATGGAGTAAAGCCTGTAGGAGAAAAGCCCAAACGACCTTCATTTATTGATGGGGCACAACTCCAAATGAAGAGAAACAGTTGTAGACATCCATTGAAAATTGGAACATGGAATGTACTAAGTATGAATCTGGGAAAATTGGATTTTGTCAAAACTGAAATGGAATGCATAAACATTGATATCTTAGGCATTAGTGAGCTGAAATTGACTGGTATTGGTCATTTTGAATCTGATGATCACATGGTTTGCTATGCCGGGAATGACAAACTAAAGAGAATGGTGTTGCATTCATTGTCAAAAAGAACACATCCAGATCATCCATGAGGTACAGCACTGTCTTTTATTGGATAATATGCATGTGCCTACAGGGAATACTAGTTAACACCACTATTATTCCAATTTACACACCAACCAATAAAGCCAGTGAGGATGAAATAGAAGAATTCTACCAACTTCTTCAATCTGAAATCGATCAAACATGCAATCAAGATGTCTTGATGATTACTGGTGATTGGAATACAAAGGTTGAGAGCAAAGAGGAAAGATCAGTAGTTGGAAAATATGGGCTTGGTGATAGAAATGATGCTGGAGATTGCATGATAGAATTCTGTAAAATCAATGATTAGTTCATTTCACATATCTTCTTTAGACAGCATAAGAGATGACTATACACATGGACCTAAGCAGCTGGACTACACATAAATCAAATTGACTACATCTGTGGAAAGAGACGATGGGAATGCTCCATATAATCAGTCAAAACAAGCCCAGGGGCAGACTGTGGAACAGATCATCAATTACACATTTGGAAATTCAAACTTAAGATGAAGAAAATGAAAACAAGGCCACAAGAGCCAAAATAGATCTTGACTATATCTCACCTGAATTTGGATATCATCTGAAGAACAGATTTGATACATTAAATACTAAAGATTGAAGACCAAAAGTGTTGCATCAAGAACAACATACACAAAGAAAGCAAAAAGGCATTGACAAGAAAGAAGGAAAAGGTGAAAATGGATATCAGAAGAGACACTGAAACTTTCTCTACAGCCTAGAGTTGCTAAAGCAAATAGAAGAATGAGGAGATCCAAGAGCTAAACAGAAAATTTCAAAGATCAGTTTGAGAAGATAAAGCAATTACTACAACAAAATGTGCAAAGATATGTAGTCAGAAAACCAAAAAGAAAGAACATGCTCAGCATTTCTCAAGCTGGGGGAACTGAAAAAAATTCAAGCATCAACTTTCATTATTAAAAGATTCTCTGACCAAATTAATGAATGATGCATGGACCATCAACAGAAGATGGAAGGAAATAAAGAGGTACTATACCAAAAGAAAACCAAACGGCCACCACTCGTCTGTCTGTCGTGCTGTGGTGGTTTGAGTTGCTGTGATTCTGAGGGCTATGCCACCGGTGTTTAAATAACCAGCAGGGTCACCC
>NW_006408685.1:476394-484941 GCF_000296735.1 Chrysochloris asiatica | reverse complement strand
GTGAGGTTGGCCCAGGACCGAGCATTGTTTCGTTCTGCTGTGCATGGGGTCGCTATGAGTCGGTTCCGACTCGATGGCACCTGACAACAACAACAACAATACCAAAAGAAAATGTTTAATATTCAACCATTTCAAGAGGTAGAAATAGGATCAAGAGCCTATGATACTGAAGAAGGAAATCCAAGGTGCATTGAAGGAATTGGTAAAGAACAAGGTCCAGGAATTGGATGAATAAAAATTGAAATCTTTCAACAAAGTGACATGGCACAGGAGGCACTACTCATCTTTGCCAAGAAATTTGCAAAACAACTACCTAGCCGACTGATTGGAAGAGATCCGTATATGTCCATTCCAAAGAGAGGTGACCCAATGGAATGCAGAAATCATTGGACAATCTCTTTGATATCCCATGCAAGAAAAGTTTTACTAAAGGTAATACATAAACGGCCGCAAGCGTACATAGACAGAGTGCTCCTTGGAGGCCAAGATTGCCAAAGTTAGTCTCTCATACTTTGAACATATTTTCAGGAGCGAACAGTCGCTGGAGAATGATATTACGTTTGGTAAAGTGAAGGGTCAGAGAAAAAGAGCAAGACCCCCAACGAGATGGAATGGCCAAGGTGTAGCATTGATCGAGTCAAGCATGGCAACAGTAGTGAAATTGGTCCAGGATCAGGCAGTGTTTTGATTTGTTGTGCATAAAGTGGCAATGAGTTGGTACCAACTTAATGGCACCTAACAGCAACAACATGTGTTGTCTTAGTTCTGGGTGGCGTTGCCACGTCTGTCAATCTCTGGTTGTTTTCTGTTCTTATTGGTTTTCAATTCAAAGAACTTCCTTTAGATTATTTTGAAGTGCTGGATTAGTTTAGACAAAATCTCTTAGCTTCTGTTTATACTGAAATGCTTTGATTGCACCATCATATTTGATTGACAGTTTTGCTGGGTAGACGATTCTTGGTTGGCAGTTTTTTTTTCTTCTATGATTGTATATATGGAGTCCTGGTGTGGTGCTGTGGGTTAATGCGCCAGACTGCAAAGCCATTTGAACAGCAAGGTTGTCAGTTCAAGCTCACCAGCCCTCGGAATCTCTATATTGGGTCATTATGGGTCGGAACCAACTTGATGGCACTTAACAACAACAACAATATGTCTCCACATTGCCTTGTTGTCTGCATGGTTTCTGATGAGAAGTCAGAGCTTAATCTGATTTGCTTGCCTTTGTACATAACACTTCTCTTTTCCCTAGCTTTTTTTTTTTTTGGTTCTCTACTTGTCTTTGATTTTGGGGTCTATCCTTCCTGGATTTTGTTCAGCTTTTTGAATGTTTATAGTTTTATCCTTCAATATGTCAGGGAGATTTTCTTCCAGTAGTTCCTCAACTATCTCCTCTGTGAACTTCTCTGATTTTTCTTGTTTCAGAATGCCAATAATACTTTAATTATTCCTCTTCGTGTTATCCAGCAAAAATCTTAGACTTTCTTCAGATTTGTTTTATCCTTTTTTCTGCTTGCTCTTGTATCATAGCAGTATTGAGAGATTTGTCTTCCAGATTGCTAATTCTAGCTTCTATCTCTTCAGTTCTACTCCTTTTCGCTTTCACTGTATTGTCCATTTCTGATATTTTATTATTTATCATCTAGACCTCATTTTGAAGGTGTAGAATTATTTCCAATGCTATATCTATCTTGTTTATAGCACTCTCCTGACTTATTCCTTATATTCCTCCACCCCTCTCTGGAGATTTCAATTTGTCTCCATATCATTCTTCTGAATTCCTTCTCAGGTAGATCCAAAGCCTGCTCTCCTTCAAGTGGGGAGTTTATGTCTGCCTCCAGCTGATTTGTCTCAGTTACGCTTTTCTGTTTTGGGACATTTTATGAGATCTTTTATTGCTTTTTCTTGGACATTTTCAATAGTTAGGTGGGTTTTTAATGATTCAATGAATGTATGTTACTATGTTGTTAAGCTTACTGCATTTCTCCTGGTGTATGTGATCTGGAGATTGGCTTCCTTTTGAAAGTGTAAGGCTTACCAGCTGGTATTGGCTTCTGTACAAATTGTGTGATATTATGGGGTATGCTTGTAGCTTGGCTATATGGCCACATTTGCTGTCTCTTCTTGTGTAATGTAAGGAGAGAGAGCTCCCACCCACAGGAAAAAAAGTGAGATCATAAGGACCAAATACAGAAAGAATATAAAATCAAAGATAAAACCTACCACTCAAAAAATAAATAATGAAATAAAAATAAAATTATAGCCAACAGCCTTTGATATGCAGGTCAGTGTGTGTGCACAGTAGAAAACTTCAGCACTGCATTTGAATGTCCACTCTCTCAGGCCCCACCTCTAGTCACCACCATGGAGATGTGCAGATAGATATTGAGAAATTAATGGAAGAAAGATTGTCCACTATTTTTATCCCTGAATGTCAGTTAAGTATCTGTCTGTGCACAGCATATTTCTCTAAATAGCTGTGTCCTTGTGTTTAGTATTTGGTGTTGACTTTTGCCTTTTATGTTGGGATTTTATAGGATGCTCACATGGTTTGGCTGTATAGTCATACCTGCTTTTTCTTGCTAGGTAGATAGGAATAAAAGGTTCTGCCCAGATCAACTTTAGGACGGGGTCCCAGAGTCAGATGTCATAGCAAGCTGCCAAAGGATCAGCCCATGAGCCCAATGGGGCTCCTTCAAGGGTCCTCCTCACTGTGCCATGGGAAAACTGTGGGTGCAATGCTGCACCCTTTTGGAGGTGTGCTCCCACTTGCCTAAAGGTGTCTGGCGGCGGGCAGAGAGTGTGCTACAGGGGAGAGGAAGATAGAAAAGTTTAAAATTTGTCATAACTATTTTTTCAAAAGCTACTTTGTGGTTTTTAGAACTGTATGTCGGCATCAGTCTGGCTGTCCCCCCACCCTCACCCCCCCGATCTCAGCCAAAGCCGAGGGGGCTGCGTCCTGATCAATTCAGAAATCACCATATTTTCCTTTCCACAGTCAGATGTCTCCACTGGTGGGTGCAGGAAACTGATGCCCTGAACCTTATACTAGATCTAAAACTCTGGAGCTGCTCAAGGTAAGCAGCGTCTTTGGTTTTTCCACCCTTCCACCAAGAAGCATCACTTATCTAGCTCTGTTTCCCCCAAGCTCAAACCGGAAATCCAAGAGCTTCATGTTTGTAATAGATTAGTGCTTCTATTTATGTTCACATGGACCTTAAGTTTATAGATATAGCTATTGCTTATTGTTTTTGTTGTTAAGTGCAGTTGAGTAGGTTCCTACTGATAACAACCCTGCATAGGGTTGCCAAGGAGTGGTTGTTGGGTTTGAACAGCCAATATTTTGGTTACTAGTCCAGTTCTTATCTTAAAGCACCACATCAGAATTCCTGGTGCTAGTTACTGCCTGTGTTGTTGATGTTGTTATATACCATTTGAGTCAGTTCAGACACATAGCAACCTTGTGTAGGCTTTCTGAGAAGCAGCTTCTGGGTTTGAACTGCTGACCTTGTGTTTCAAACTGACTTTATTCTATAGCACCATACCAGAACTCCATGATTAGACAGGACTAAATGTGGAAATATAATTTTACAGCACGTTTTTTCCTGCTAAACATAGTAAGAACAGTATCCTATGTTTTTAGTAGCTAAGTGTCTCTATGTCGTGTTCACATACAATTTTAGGTTTATAGAATATAGCCATTATTTGTTATTTTTGTTAAGTACTGTTGAGTAAGATCTTACTCATAGAGTTTCCACGAAGCAGCTGGTGGGTTTGAACTGCCAACCTTGTGGTTTTCTGGTTCTTATCAAACATCACAACACCAGTATTCTTATTATTTGTAGTTGTTAGGTACCATCAAGTTGGTACCGACTCATAGAGACCCTATGAAAAACAAATTGAAACACTGTCTGGTCCTGCGTAAACCTTAAAATTGTTGCTAGGCTTGAGTCCATTGCTGCTGTGGCTGTGGCAATCCATCCTTTTGAGGGTCTTGCTCTTTTTCACTGACCCTCCACTTTGACAAACATTATATCTTTCTCCAGGGACTGGACCCTCCTGATAATATTTCCAAAGTATGAGAGGTGAAGTCTGGTCATTCCACCTGTACTTCTTCCAACACTGATTTGTTTGTTCTTTTTGAAGTCCAGGGTAATTTTAATATTCTCCTCCAACACCATAACTCACTCAGTGTCGAAATTTCACATGCACATTAATTTACTGAAAACACCATGGCCAGGTCAGGATCACCTTAGTCCTCAATATGACATCATTGCCCCTGAACACTGTAAAGAGGTCTTATGTAGCAAATTTGCCTAGTGCAATATGATGTTTGATTTTTTGACTGCTGCTTCCATGAATGTTGATCTGAGCAAAATGTAGTCTTCGACAACTTCAATCTTTTCTCCATTTGTATGGATGTTGTTTATTGGTCCAGTGGTGAGGAGTTTTGTTTTCTTTACACTGAGGTGCAATCCATACCAAAGGCTGCGGTCTTTGATCTTAATCAATAAGTATTTAAGTCCTCTTCACTTTCAGCAAGCAAGGTTATATTATCTGCATGTCACAATTTGTTAATGAGTCTTCCTCCAATCTTAATGCCATGTTTTTCTTCATATAATCCTGATTCTCAAATTATTTGCACAGAATACAGATTGAATAAGTATGGTGAAGGAATACAACCCTGGCACACACCTTTACTAATTTTAGTCAATTCAGTGTTCCCTTGTTCTGTAACAACAGCCTCTTGGTCTATGTAAAGGTCCCTCATGAACACAATATAATGTTTCGGAATACACATTTGCCACAATGTTGTACATAGCTTGTCATGATCCACACAGTTGAAAGCCTTTGCATAGTAAAAAAGCACAGGTAAACATTTTCTCACATTCTCTCCTCTCAGACAAGATCCATCTGACATCAGCAATTATATCCCTTGTTCCATGTCCTCCTCTGATTCCAGCTTGAACCTTTGGATGTTCTCTGTCAGAGTACGGTTGCAGTCATTTTTGAATTTTCATTAGCAAAATTTTACTTGCATGTGATATTAATTATATTGTCCAATGATTTCCACATCCTGTTGGGTCACATCTTTTTGGAATGGACACAAATATGGATCTCTTTCAGTCACTTGGCCAGGTAGTTTTCTTCCAAATTTCTTGACATAGATGAGTGAGTGTATCTAATGCCGCATCATTTTCTTGAAAGATTTTATTTTCACTCTGTCTAATCCCAGAGCTTTGTTCTTTACAAATGTCTTCAATGCATCTTAGATTTCTTCCTTCATTATAATTGGTTCTTGAGCATATGCTTTTCCTTTAAATGGTTGAACATTGACCATTTCTTTTGGGTTCAATGACTCTGATATATTCCTTCCATTTTCTTTTGAAGCTTTCTGAATCATTCAACATTTTGCCCATAGAATTCTCCCACATTACAAGTCAAGGTTTGAATTTTTTATTCAGTTCCGTTAGCTTCAGAAATGCTGAGTGTGTTCTTCACTTTTGGTTTTCTAACTCTAGGACTTTGCACATTTTGTTATAATATTTTACTTTTTCTTCTTGAATTTATTTTTGAAATTTTCTATTCAGCTCTTTTACATCCTCATTTCCTCCACTTGCTTCCTCTCCCTGTTTTTTAAAATCAGCACACAGTCATTCTCTTTCCATGAGTCTAGAGTTCTCAGATGCTCTATCCTTCCATGCCATCATCTCTGTCTCTCTGACATCACTGCTTCATTGGTTAGAATCCCATACTCTGCTTTTACTCTTGCTGGTCCTTAGGGCCCTCCTGTTCCTGGATTGTAAGATTAACTACTTCTCTTTTTTTGTTACACATCTTCTATCGTTACAGTTGTGACCATCGCAATTAATCATGATAACAATTACTCACTATTAACTCAAAAGTAACCTATCCTGATCTCTGATCTCCTACCATCTGAGCCATCTAGACAAGATGTGAATTATTCAGTGGGGATTCTACCTTACCAAACTCACTCTGAAAACTTGTAAGTTAGACACTGTGTGTCTTTATAGCCCCCTCATTTTAGGTAGGCAATGTCTGAGTCACCCAGCCCTATCAACACTTTGTACTGAGGGCATATGCTTGATACTTTTTTGAAGACTCCTTCCTTATCAGTTAGTATTTTGTCCTACTACATGTATAAGGTAAGGTCAAGTTCATGTAACAGTTTACACTTGCTTCCTGTATCAAATTTCTTTATCTACTTCTAGTCGAGTTTTGATCATCAAGTCATCCAATCTAGATCAAATAGATACTATCTGGAAGTTTAGGCATCCTTGCACACCTCCCCCCACTTCATATCAACTGGACAGTTTACTTTAGCTCTAGCCCCCAGTGGCTAGGTCAGTGTCCATGGGCTCAGTGATTCGCAAGTCTCCCCAATCTTCAGACCAACCAGCCCTTTCTCTTCTCTCTTTTTTCTCAAGGTTGACAGTATTCTATGGAACATGGTCAAGCTCATCTCATGTCTTTGCTGCCTTTCCCCCATTTTCACTCACTAGTAGACCAACAGGGTCACCATTGATCTTACAAGCTTGCTCCTGTGTTCCCTTTGAGTTTCATTCTTAGGAGAATAATGATGAAGCTGCAAAACACCACATAACATGGACATCACATAACAAGTGACTTGATGGCTTGTCTAGGTGGCTCCCAGGCAAATAGCTTGCTTGTTCTTATAATAGTCAATCTGTTTTTGTTTGTTTGTTTTTTTAAATCTCTCTCTTTACCCTGCTGACCATTATTTCAAGAAGTATGTTTGGTTTCTCTAGCCACTCAGTGCTGTTTTGCATGTCCTTTTAAGTGAGAATGTCCCACCTCAGAAGCTTCTGTATGGGATTCAGGATTCCATACATGGCCCCATAATCTATAAAGGCTCCACAAGAAGTCTATTTCACTGGGAAAATTCTAGAACCCCTGTTACGTATTCCAGTCCATTATAAGCTGAAGACAGGCTTACAATCTTTCTGTACTCGTATTTCCTGATATTCTTTTTATTCCATGTAAGTGTCTATTTTACATTAGCAGACAAGGGAAAATAATATCCTTAACACAATGTATCTCCTTAATGTTATTTTTCCTCTGTATCCATTCAGTTTATGCTTTGATCCCTGTATTAGAGAAGGCTGTTGTTCCATGGTTGAGCAAACATCCCAATTTACCTCTGTCTCATTTAGCCCATGCAAAGTTTCCTACGTGTTCCCCTATCTTCCTTGTTCTTCCATCTCCCTCACCAATCTAGTGTATTGCCGTCTCCTTCCTCATCCAAGCTATGATGTTATCCCCATTCAGTGCTTTACTGTCCCCTTGTTCCCACCTGTAGTAACCAACTTTTTTTTTTTTTTCTCTGCTTTTGTATGGACATCTTTTCTCAAGCATTTACAATAATGGACTTATGCAAAATTTATCCTTCTGTGAACAAATATCTTAACATTATTTCCTCTCCTTTACCCCTTCAACCTGTGACTCCATCCCTATATAACATACCCTTATTCCAAGTCTGTGCAAATGTCACAGTCCACCTCTATTCTTTTCAGCCCATGTGTACCTCCAAGAATCATTCCCTATCATACCTGTTCCCCTATCATGCTCCCCCTTATATACTGACCCCTCCTACTTACTGGGAAAACTATTGAATGAAGCAGAGGGCATCATTAAAAGATGGAAGGAATACTCAGTCATTGTGCCAAAAGGAAATGGTTAATGTTAAACTATTTCAAGTGGTACCATATGAACAAGAGCCAATGATACTCAGGGAGGAAATCCAAAGTGCATTGAAAGAATTGACAAAGAACAAGGCACCAGGAATTGATGGAATAAAAATTGAAATATTTCAAGAAAGTGAGCCAGCACAAGAGGCACTCACTCATCTCTGCCAAGAAATTTGGAAGACAACTATCTGGCCGACTGATTGGAAGACATTAATATTTGTGCCCATTCCAAAGAGAGGTGACCCAACAAAATGCGGAAATCATCGGATAATCTCTTTGATATCTCAAGCTAGTAAAGATTTGCTAAAGGTAATACAGAAATGGCTACGATCATACATTGACAGAGAACTTCCAGAGGTTCAAGCTGGATTCAGAAGAGGCTGTGGAATGAGAGATATCATTGCTGATGTACGATGGAACTTGGCTGAAAGCAGAAAATATCAGAAAGATGTTTACCTATGCTTTATTGACTACGCAAAGGCTTTCGATTGTGTGGATCATGACAAACTATGGACAATATTGAGAAGTATGCATATTCCAGAACACTTAATTGTACTTCTGAGAAATCTGTACCTGGACCAAGAGGCAGTTGTTGGAACAGAGCATGGGAACACTGAATGTTTTAAAACTGGGAAAGTTGTGCGACAAGGTTGTGTTCTTTCACCATACTTGTTTAATTTGTATGCTGAGCAAATAATACGAGAAGCTGGGTTCTATGAAGAAAAACGTGGTGTCAGGATTTTTGGAAGACTCATTAACAACCTGAGATATGCTGATGATACAACCTTGCTTGCTGAAAGTGAAGAAGACTTGAAACATA
>NW_006408685.1:473398-475883 GCF_000296735.1 Chrysochloris asiatica | reverse complement strand
CTGGGTAAGATGGAGGGTCAGAGAAAAAGAGGAAGACCCCCAACGAGATGGATCATCCAGGTGGCATCATTGATGGTGTCAAGTGTGGCAACGGTAGTGAGGTTGGCCCAAGATCGGACATTGTTTCGTTCTGCTGTGCATGGGGTCACTGTGAGTCAGTTTCGGCTCAATGGCACCTGACAACAACAACAATTTACTACCCTCCTTGTCTCCCAATTCAACATGTGTTCATCCCCTGACCTGAGAGTTACTGTCCCTTCTCTCCCTACCCCGGTAACCCTCAAAGCATCCAGCTTTGAGGTCTCTCACTCTCCAATTTCAAACTTTACTACATGGCTATTGTGGTAAAAACAGCCTGGTACTGGTACAATGAAAGAGACATTGATCAATGGAACAGAATTGAGAATCCAGATATCAACCCAACCACCGACAGCCAAATGATTTTTGACAAAATGCCTAGGCACATTGCATGGGAAAGAGAATCTCTTTAATAAATGGTGCTGGCAGAACTGGAAAGTGATATGTAAAAGACTGAAAGAAGACCCTTGCCTCATGCCATACACAAAAATGAACTTAACATGGATTAAAGATCTCAATGTGAATCCCCAAATTATGAAGATCATCAATGAAAATATAGGAACAAAAGTGAGAGCGCTAATTTAGGGCATATACAGTATACCACACCTTTTGAAAACAAAAATAGACAAAATAGATGAATGGGACATACTAAAAATTAAAAACTTATGTGCATAAAAGATTTCAACAAAAGAGTAAAAGGGAAACCACAGACTGGGAAAAAATATTTTGCAAAGACATATCAGATAATGGAATCATCTCTAAAATATATAGGAAAATACTACACATCTACAAAAATAAGACAAATAACCCAATCAAGAAATGGGCACAGGACATGAAAAAACAATTCACAAAGGTAGAGATCCAGGCAGTCAACAAACATATGAAGAAATGTTCACAATCACTAATCATTAGAGAGATGCAAATCAAAACAAAAATAAGATATCATCTCACACCAGCAATAACAGCAAAGATCAAACAAGTTGAGGACAATAAATGCTGGCAGGGATGTGGAGAGACTGGAACACTCAGGCAATGCTGGTGGGACTGCAAAATGGTCCACTCTCTCTGCAAAGCAATATGGTACTTCCTCAGAAGGTTGAAAATAGAAATACCGTATAAACCAGCAATTCCTCTACTTGGTATTTACCCACAAGAAATATGAGCCGCAACATGAGAAGATATATGCACACCAATGTTCATAGCAGTACTATTTATAATAGCAAAGAGATGGAGACAGCCAAAGTGTCCATCAACTGAAGAATGAATGAACAAACTGTGGCACATACACACAGTGGAATATTATGATACCTTGAAGAATAACAGGGAAGCTGTAAACCACCAGTTAACATGAATGAACCTTGAGGGCATTATGTTGAGTGAAATTATTCAGTCACAACAAGATAAATACTGCATAGGGCCACTACTGTGAAAGACTAAGAAAAAGAACCCATACTAAAGGGAGGTTGGGGGATTCTTTGCTGATTGCTGGGATGTTGGGGGTGGGGTGAGGTGATGGATGGAAAGGTAGAGCACAGGACAGGGAATAGACACAGGATAGCTACCTTGCAGGGGAGGGTGCCAATACACAAAAAGAGAGAGGGGAATGGAAGAACAAAACGGAGGGGAGAACAATTGGCAGGTTTGCATGGGCTAACTGGGACAAAAGTAAATAATGTATGCACAACCTTGGAAAAACAGGGTTTTGGGGTACACGGATTTTGACATGGTTAGAATAGGGAAAAGGGGGGAAATAATGTTAAGATGCTTGGCTGTGTACTAAATATTGGTATTCCTTGCATTACACTATAAAACAGACACTGGAAGGGGAGAGAATGGAAATGCCAGAAATATCACCATAGAAAGCTTGTAAGTCCGTCTTCTACCTATAACTGATTGGAATACCTAAAATGGGGATACAACATGCCCAGCGAAGGAAGCTTCCTGCAGAGCCTCTGCATTACATAAGACTATAGCTGGAATCCTGCACAGCATCCAGAATATTCAGAGGTGGGAAATTTCCCCCTGAGAGGACAGGCAGACCAGCCTGGAGTGGCTAGAAGAACAGAATATACCTCTTGAAAGAAAGACTGATAGGAAAAACACAAAACATTAGAGGCAGACCTACCAATTACTACAAGAATAAGCAAGTTGCCCACCCAGGAGACATCAAGGCAAGGGGCCGGGTCCCCTCAGAGTAAACCCCCTTCAAAGATGAAGATTCAATGGGAATGCATGCTCTGATGGGTGACCCCGTTCACCACCGACAAGGGGATATGAAGAAAAATCAGCTATGAAGCTGCAACCTAAGCCCTACAATGGTCAATAGACTCCTGTGAACCCATGTGGAGACTGGGTTGGCCAGCAGTGTGGCAAGACATGGGGACTCTTGGGCCCAGAGTCAGTGACA
>NW_006408685.1:465219-472923 GCF_000296735.1 Chrysochloris asiatica | reverse complement strand
CTTACAAGCTTTCAAGAGGGAACCTAGATCCAGAGGGTGTGGAGGAAGGTAGAATCTCCACTGAGTAGTATTCAATCTGTCTAGGTGGGACTGATCAAAGGAAATGCGGATAGGTCTCTTGTGATACAAGGGTGAATAATTGTTACCATGACTGATTGTGAAGTTTATAAAAGCAAAAGTAGACGTTTTGTAGCAAGTAGGGGAGTGATTAACTTTGCAGGCTAGTAGCGGAAGTCCCTGGAACCATGAAGGGAGAAGAGCAGAGAGTGGAACCCTACCCAGAGAGGCAGTGATCTCTGAGATGGAGGCAGAGATGATGACGTCAAGTGAGGGAGCAGCTGGGGACTCAGGATCCAGGAAGGAAGAGGGGCTGTGTGCTGACGACCTGACGACAGGGGGTGGCGGGAAAGCAGTCTTATAGGATGTACCCTTTCATTGATTGGTGATGTGTGGAGAGGATTTTAACCAAGGCAATGAAGCAATATACGATAGGATGAAGGTAAAACTGATGTTCTCCCATGTAAACTGTCACATAATTCACAATAAAACTTAAAAAAAAAAAAAAATGTCTTCCTCATATTTTGCTACAGAATTTGTTTTTTTGTCTTCACACTAAGTTTGAACCCAAATGCTTTAGTGTCTTGTTTTGTTTCCCTGTATTTTTCTTTTTGTTTTGTTGTTTTGATTTGGTGGGTTCCCCTTTTACCTTGAAGGGGGCTCTTTCTCTCCCTACATTACCTGAGAACAGACAGCAATTGCAGTCATTTAGCCAACCTAGAATTGCACATTATAAAATCCCACCATCTGGACAAGAGACAATGACAGCTGCTATACACCAGGTAGATAGACAACACTTGCTAAAATTAGTCTGAGTTGATTAATGAGAAAAGTGAAAAGGGATGTCCATCTAGTGATCACATCTACCAGAAGGCAATCAGAAACCTTAAACATACACCAACATATATTTATCTAATTATTGAAAATACATCTATTATTTTACTGCCCAAAATGCAACAGAAGATCTCAGCTAATGTACAGAAACAAGACATCAAAGCTGAAAAATAGGAGCTGGAAATAGACCTTGATATCTCAGTTGAATGAGGGCAGGCTTTGGAATTATCTGAGACGGAATTCAGGAGAAAGATATTGAGGGGCATCCAAATGCTCCTCAGAAAGGTCGGGAAAAATAAGGAAGAAGTCATATAGTTGCTACAGAAACAATCAAATAAGATAGAAATAACATTGGAAACAATTTAAAACTTGAAAAGAGGTCCAAATGATTAACAGAGATATAGTAGAAATGGACAATGCACTGAAAGGACAAAGGAGGAGAATGGAAGAGCTAGAAGCCAGAACAAGTGAGCTAGTAGACAAATCTCTCAATACTGCTAAAATAGAAGAACAAGCATAAAAAAGAAAAAAAAAATCTGAAGAATGTATAAGATTCATGTGGGACAATATGAAGAGGAATAACTTAAGAATGATTTGCATTCAGAAACAGGAAGAATCACACAAGTTCACAGAGGAGATAGTTGAAGAACTTCTAGAAAAAAAAAATTCTCTAACATCCTGAGAGACAAGAAGATAAGCATTCAATAAGCTCAATGAACACCAAGAAGGAGATATCCCAAAAGGAAATCACCAAGACATATCATGAACAAACTCTTTAAAATGAAACACAAGGAGAGAATCCTGAAAGCAGATATGGAAAGGAGAAGTGTTGCTTACAAGGCAAGCAAGTAAGATTAAGCTCTGATCCCTCAGCTGAAACCATGCATGCAAGAAGGCAATGGGGAGACTGATAGAAAAAAAAAAAAAAAAAGTCAATAAAGAAGCATCTACCCAGCAAAGCTACCAATCAAATATTCCAGGATAAAGAGAAGCTAAGGGATTTTTCAAAGTTAACCCAGTACTTTAAAATATCCTAAAGAAAGTTCTTTGGACTGAGAACCAACAAGAAAAGGCAACAACCAGAGAGTGGCATAAGTGGTAACAACACCCAGAACTCAGTAGACAGGTGGAAGAGGGTCAGGGGCCATTATGGCTCTGATAAAAAATACATTGCAACAACATCAGAGGCCATGTCACCAAGGGGCAGAGTGGCGGAGGACCCTAAGCATGAAGGGTTCATTGTTAAGCAAGGCCTCAATGAGTCTCCCCTTGGAAGGCAAGGCCCCAAGGAGAGATCTCATGTGGGGAATCTGAAGTTTCTGTCTCTTTGTTTTAATCAGCTTATTTTTAATTTTCTTGATTTTATAATAAAAGTTTTCAGTAGAATCTTAGTAAGAATCATATTAAAGATTTGAAACCTGTTTTTAGGCACATTCACACCATATTCAATCATGCATAGTCCTAAAGAATGCTTTTCACACTAACAATATGTTTCACCACTAGGAAAAACCAGCTAAAGATTTTGCCAGTTCAAGTTTAAGATTACATTCAACATTCTGTGTATTTTCGGTCAGGAGCATTAAGACCTTTAGAAAATTAGCAAAAATGCAGTTGAGGGCTAAGGGAATAGTAATAGATTATAAGCAGAAATTTAACTAGATGTTTTGTATAGAGAAGTTGTTAAGGAAGTTGTTCCATTTCTTCTTAACTACAAAACTTTAAGTGCTTTTTATGCTTCTTGTATTTCTTGTTTAATCAACATGAGAAACAACTGTGCTGTCAGTTACCATAGCAAATAATGTCTAGGTACATGTTGTGATTAGTGAATCTATAGAAAATAATAGGTGAAGTTAGAAATAGGAGTTAAGATTTAGAATCATGTTTTAAGGTTAACCTGAAATTTTAAGAACAATGAGGTTTGCTTACAGAAATCAGATATTGTCTAACTACGTAAAGGGGAACAAGGAAGATTTTGATATTCTTGATGCTCTATATTGAAATGATTAATATATATTAATATGTATGATTTAGACCACTACTTTGAAAAGAATGATTAATAGATTGATGGTATAGAGTAGTATAAAAGCTGTGTGAGAATCTGAAATAAACGTGAGAGGAGAAGACTCACCATTCATCGAGACTCATTGATTTTGTCATTTCTTTGCCGACGTCATACCTCTCTCTAAAGACCCCCTAATAATTGTGTCATTGTTGGTCCTTGACAGAAGAGTCCAGAAGAGAAGAAAACTATAAGAACTATTTCAGAGGATCTGGGGAGTCAATCGATGATCAAAAACAAGTACAATGTGGCACAAAGGGAAAATTTAGGAACAGAGATCCAGGTGATGAAGAGGTCTGGTAGACTGCAGGAAAAAATAGACTGTTTTAAAGGTAGGAACAGTCTATTGATCATTACTGGTGATTGGAATGCAAAGGTTGGGAGCAAAGGGGAAGGATCAGTGGTTGGAAAATATGGCCTTAGTCATAGAAATGATGCTGGAGAAGGTATGATAGAATTCTACAAAACCAATGATTTGTTTTTTCAAATACCTTCTTTCGACAGCATATGAGACAATTATATACATGGACCTCACCTGATGGAATACATAGAAATCAAAATGATGATGGAAAAACTCCATATCATCAGTGAAAACAAGACCAAGAGCAGGCTGTGGAACAGACCATCAATTATTCATATGCAAATTCAGCTGAAGCTTAAGAAAATGAAAACAAGTCCACGAGAGCCAAAATATGACCTTGCATATATCCCATCTGAATTTAGGGATCATCTGAAGAAGAGATTTGATACATTAAACACTAAAGACCAAAGACCAGAATAGATGCGGGATTACAACAAGAATATTATACCTGAAGAAAGCAAAAAGATGAGAAAGAAGGAAAAGGTCAAAATGGATGTCAGAGAGATGCTGAAACTTGCTCTCCAGCATAGAGATGCTAAAGCAAATAGAAGAAATTAGGAGGTCCAAGAGCTGAACAGAAAATTTCAAAGACCAGCTCGATAAGATAAAGCCAAATGTTACAGAAAAAAAAAAAATGTGCAAAGATTGGAATCAGAAAACCAAAAAGGAAGAACATGTTCAGCATTTCTCAAGCTGAGGGAACTGGAGAAAAAATTAAAGCCTCAAATTTCATTATTGAAGGATTCTCTGGGCAAATTATTCAATAATGAAGAATGCATCAAGAGAAGATTGAAGGAATACACAGAGTCACTGTACCATAAATACATCTATTATTTTAATGATTAATGATAAATGTCCAACCATTTCAAGAGATAGCATATGGTCAAGAGTCAATGATATTGAAGGAGGAAGTCCAAGGTGCATTGAAGGAATTGGCAAAGAACAAGGCACCAGGAATTGGTGGAATAAAAATTGAAATCTTTCAAGAAAGTGAGGCTGCACAGGAGGCACTCACTGCCAAGAAATTTGGAAGACAACTATCTGGCCGACTGGTTGGAAGAGAACCATATTTGTGTCCATTCCAAAGAAAGGTGACCCAACGGAATGAGGAAATCATCCGGACAATCTCTTTGATATCCCATGCAAGTAAAGTTTTACTAAATGTAATACAGAAACAGCTGCAAGCATACATTGACAGAGAACTTCCAGAGGTTCAAGCTGGATTCAGAAGAGGCTGTGAAACGAGGGATATCATTGCTGATGTCAGATAGATCTTGGCTGAAAGCAGAGAATATCAGAAAGATGTTTACTTGTGCTTTATTGAATACGCAAAGGTTTTCGATTGTGTGGATCATGACAAGCTATGGACAACATCGCGAAGTATGAGTATGCCAGAACACTTAATTGTGCTCATGAGGAATCTGTACCTGGGCCAAAAGGCAGTTGTTCGAACACAACAGGGGAACGAACACTGAATGGTTTAAAATTAAGAAAGGTGTGCAACAAGGTTGTATTCTTTCACCATACTTATTCAACATGTATGTTGAGCAAATAATTCAAGAAGCTGGGTTCTATTAAGTAACACGTGGTATCAGGATTGGAGGAAGACACACTAACAACCTGTGATATGCAGATGATACAACCTTGCTTGCTGAAAGTGAAGAGGACTTAAAACATGTACTGATAAAGATCAAAGAGCACAGCTTTTGGTATGGATTACATCTCAATGTAAAGAAAACAAAAATCCTCACCACTGGATCAATAAACAACATGCTTATCAATGGAGAAAGACTGAAGTTGTCAAGGACTTCATTCTTCCTGGATCAACTAATAACACTCACAGAAGCAGAAGTCAAGAAAGCAAACGATATATTGAATTAGGCAAATCAAACGACATATTGCATAGAGCAAAGATGTCAGCTTGAGGACTAAGGTGTGCCTGACCCAAGCCATGGTATTTTCAATAGCCTCATATGCATGAGAAACCTGAACAGTGAATAAGGAGGACCGTAGAAGAATTGATGCTTTTGAATTACGGTGTTGGAGGAGAATATTGAAAGTGCCATTGGCTGCCAAAAGAACCAGTAGATCTCTTTTAGAAGACGTGCAGCCAGAGTGCTCCTTGGAGGCCAAGGTGGCCAAACTTCATCTCTCATGCTTCAGACATATTGTCAGGAGGGACCAGTTGCTGGAGAAGGATATCATCTTTGGTAAGGTGGAGGGTCAGAGACAAAGAGGAAGACCCCCAACGAGATGGATTAGCCAAGTGGCAGCATTGTTGAACTCAAGCGTGGCAACAGTAGTGAGGTTGGCCCATGATTGGGAAGTATTTCGTTCTGCTGTGCATAAGTCGCTATGAGTCGGTACTGACTCGATGGCACCTATCAAGAACAACAAGACTGTCTCCATCTTTTTGCTATTGTGAATAGTGCTGCTATGAACGTTGATGTGCAGGTATCTTCTCATGTTATAGTTCCTATTTCTTGTGGATATGTACCAAGAAGAGGAATTGCTGGATCATATGTTATTTCTATTCCCAAGTTTCTGAGGAAGCACCATACTGTTTTCCAGAGTGATTAGATCATTTTGCATTCCCACCAGCAATGTATCAGCTCCCCAGTCTCTGCACATCCTCGACAGCATTTATTTTCCTCTGCATTTTTTAACTTCTCTCTTATTGCTGTTGTGAGATGATATCTTGCTGTTGTTTTGAATTGCATCTCTTAGGGTTGCTATGAGTAGGAACCGACTCCACGGCACATAACAACAACAACAACAATGACTAATAATTGTGAACATTTCATCACACCTTTGTTGGTTGCCCGAATGTCTTCCTTGATAAAGTGTAGGTTTATGTCCAGTGCCCAATTTTTAATTGGATTACTTGTCTTTTTCTTGTAGATGTGTTGTAGCTTTCTATAGATTTTAGAAATTAGTACCTTCTCTTTTATGTTATTTAAAAATATATTTTCCCATTCTGCAGGCTCCCTTTTTACTCTTTTGATGAAATCCTTTGATGCATGTAGTTTCTAATTTTTAAAATGTTCCAATCATCTATTTTGTCTTCTTTTGTTTCATAGTCTATGTATGTCCTGTATTCAAGCCCTTAAATTTCCCCCTATTTCTTCATTAATGACCTTTATTATTCTGGGATTCACATTTAAGTCTTTAATCCATGCTGTGTTGGTTTTTGTATGTGGCTTGCGGTAAAGGTTTTGTTTCAATCTTTTGAATATCGATTTCCAGTTCTGCCAGCATCATCTTTTGAAGAGACTATGTCTTCCCCACTCAATGTACTTTGGCCCTTTGTCAAATATCAGTTGGCTGTATGTGGATGGGTTGATTTCTGGATTCTCAACTCGGTTCCATTGATCTATGAATCTTTCACTGTACCAGTACCAGACTGTTTTGACCACTGTATCGTGCATCTCTTTCCTTTCCATATATAGTTTCTAGTTGTTTTTTCCATCTCTCTAAAGAATGTCTTTGGAATCTGGATTGGAATTGCGTTGACATTTTCACAATATTAAGACTTCCTATCCAGGAACATGGTATTCTTCCATTTTTATAAGTCTGGTTTGGTTTCTTATAGTAGTATTTTGAAGTTTCTTTGTATAGGATCTTTGTTTCTCTGATTACATTTATTCTTAAACATTTCATCCTTGGCACAACTATTTTACATGGTATTAGTTTCTTAATTTCCTTTTCAAAATGTCATTATTAGTGTAGAGAAATCCAGCTGATTTTTTTTAAGTTTTTATTGTGACTTGAGTGAGAGTTTACATGAGAGAACATAAGCTTTACATTCAATTTGTCATATTCCATTTCATTTGAATGATTACAATCCCCTCCATGAATCATCATTCAAGACCATTTGCTTCCATTCCCTTTTGGTGATTTTTTTGTATGTGCATCAAAGCACCCAGGAATATGTGACCATTCAAACAATCAAAGGGTACACCCCGCAAGCCTGCCCCCTGGACACCAGCACACAGCCTCTCTCCCTCCCTGAATCCAGAGTCTCCAGCCACTCCATTGCTCCACGCCATAGTCTCTGTCTCTATCTCTGGTATCACTCCTTCTCTGGATAGGGTCCTGCACTCTGCTCTTCTCCCTTAATGGTCCCAGGGTCCTCTGCTCCAGACTACATGACCAACCACTCCCCTCCTTTTGCTATAAAATGTCTACATTTACATTTTCAACATTCAAAATCAGTCCTGATAGCAGCTATTCAGTATTGAACCACAAGAGTCTTATCCCCATCTTCTTTCACCAGCCCTGCCCAAAGAGGTTGGAATACACTCAGTGGAGATTCTACCTTCCTGGGTATCCTCTGAAACTAGGATCCCTCTTGAAAGCTTGTAAGCCAGTCATTTCGTGACTTTGTAGCTAC
>NW_006408685.1:462968-464526 GCF_000296735.1 Chrysochloris asiatica | reverse complement strand
CTAGTCACTCCAGGTTGATCTGCTTCTCCTTTCAAGTGAAAATTTCCCACCTCATAAGATTCTGGATGAGGATTAGGAATCCACCTACAGTGCCATGCGTTGCAAAGGCTCTGCAGGAAGCCTACTTCATGAGTAATTTCTACCTCCATTTTAGGTATTCTAATTAGTTTTAGATGGAAGACTTACTTACAAGCTTTCTATGGTAATGTCTCTGGCTATTCCTTTCTCTACCACTTAAGTGTCTCTTTAACAATAACAGGCAAGGGAAACTAAGATGCAAAAGGCCGCTTAGCATCTTAACGTTATTTCCCCTTTTTGACCGAGTCAAATCATGCCTTAATCCCAGTACCCCAGAGCCCTGTTGTTCCAAGGTTGAGCATACATCACTATTTACCTCAGACCCATTTATCCCATGAAAACCTCCCTAAATGTTCCCCCATCTGCCGTGTTCTACCATTACCCTCCCCCTTCTTGTGTATTGCCTCCCCAAACACCCACACTATCCTGTGTCTATTCCTTACCCTGTGTTCCACCTTCCCTTCCCTCCCCTTTCCCCACTCCATACACCCTGGTAACCAACATTTTTTTTTTCCTATCCCCTTTTAGAGTGGGTACTTTTTCTTAAATTTTTACAATAATGGTCCTATGCAGTATTTCTCCATTTGTGACTGACTTATTTCACTCAGCATAATGTCCTCAAGGTTCATCCATGTTATGCGGTGGCTTGCAGCTTCCTTGTTATTCTTCAAGGTAGCATAATATTCCATTGGGTATATGTACCAAAGTTTGTTAATCCATTCTTCCATTGCTGGGCACTTAGGCAGTCTCCATCATTTTGCCAGTGTAAATAGTGCTGCTATGAACATTGGTGTGCACATGTCTATTTGTGTTATGGTTCTTTGTAGATAAATACAAAGTAGAGGAATTTCTGGATCATAAGATATTTCTATTTCCAACTTTCTTAGGAAGCAGCATACTGTTTTCCACAGTGGTTGGATTGTCGGAAGCCAGCTCCGACACTCTTATTTGGGGGTCCTAGAAGGAGGTATGACATTGGCCAAGAATGAAGCTCACAGAATTGATGGATCTTGTTAGATGGTGAATCTTCTCCTCTCACATCTTTATATTTTATTTCTCCTCTTCCCTCTACATTTTATTTCTCCTCTTGTTCTCTTATTTTCCTCTTTTATTTTTCCTCTTGCCTATTTCAGATTCTCAAGCAACTTTTATACTATTCTATACCATCAATCTATTAATCGTTCTTTTCAAAGTAGTGGTCTAAATCATACATATTAATCATTTCAATATAGAGCATCAAGAATATAAAAAATTTTCCTTGTACCCCTTTACATAGTTAGACAATATCTGATTTCTGTAAGCAAACATCATTGCTCTAAAAATGTCACGTTAACCTTAAAACGTAATTCTAAATCTTAACTCCTATTTCTGCCTTCACCTATTATTTTCTATAGATTCATTAATCACAACATGTACCTAGACATTATTTGCTATGGTAACTGACAACACAATTGTTTCTCATGATTGATTAAACAAGAAA
>NW_006408685.1:454591-462178 GCF_000296735.1 Chrysochloris asiatica | reverse complement strand
TGCACAAAATTTACCCGTGAGGCTTTGCCAAATCAACAAGGCACCCATTGTTGCTTTGCAATCCAATGGGCTTTCTTCATGCATAGGGTCTCCCACTGCTCTGTGTTGTTGCAATGTATTTGTGGTCAGAGCCATCACAGCCCCTGCCATTTCTTCCCATTATGTAGGAAGATCCCAATCTCTCCACAGCCTCACCAGCATTTATTATCCTCTACTTTTTTTTGAACTTCTCTGTTGTTGCTGGATGTGAGATGTTAACTCATTGTTATTTTGAATTGCATCTCTCTAGTGACTAATGATCGTAAACATTTCTTCATAAGTTTTTTGGCTGCCTGAAACTCCTACTTGTGAAGTGTCTATTCATGTCCTGGGTCCATTTTTTAATTGGGTTATTTGTATTTTTCTTGTAGCAGTGTTACAGTTTCCTACATATTTTAGAAATTAGTCCTTTGTCTGATGCGTCATTGCAAAAGATTTTTTTCCATTCTGTGGTCTCCCTTTTCACTCTTTTGGTGAAGTCTTTTGATGGACATAAGTTTTAAATTTTTAGTATATCTCAATCATCTATTTTGCCTACTTTTATTTGTGTAATTTTCACACTATTTGGTAGTCTGTGTGTTGCCTCTATTAGAACCCTCAAATTTGTCCCTATTTTTTCATTGATGACTTTATAATTCTGGGATTCACATTTAGGTCTTTAATCCATGCTGAGTTGGTTTTTGTAAATGGCTCGAGGTAAAAATCAGGTTTCAATCTTTTGCATGTCACTTTTCAGTTCTGCCAGCACCATCTGTTGAAGAGACTATCTCCTCCTCATGCAATATACTTAAGCTATTTGTCGAAAATCAGTTGGCTTACATTGATGGGTTAATTTCTGGATTCTCTATTCTGTTCCATTGATCTATGTTTCTTTCATTGCATCAGTACCAAAATGTTTTGACCACTGTAACTGTAGTGAATTTTGAAATCAGGGAGTGAGAGTCTTCCAACTTTATTAATTTTCTTAAGCACTGTTTTGCTTCTCCTGGTTCTCTTTCCCTTCCATATAAAGTTTGTATTACCTGGAATCAGGATTGGGATTGAATTATATGTGTAAATTGCTTTGGACAGTATTGACATTTTCATAATGTTAAGTCTTTCTATCCAGGAGCATGGTATATTCTTCCATTTTTGTCAGTCACTCTTGGCTTTTTGTAGTAAAGTTTTCGTTGAATAGGTCCTTTTTTTCTCTGGTTACATTTATTCCTAAATATTTCATCATATGGGCAGCTGTTGTAAATGGTATTGTTTTCCTAATGTCCTTTTCAGCACTGTCATTATTAGTATAGAGTAATCCCACTGATTTTTGTATGTTTATTTTGTATACTACCAATTTGCTGAATCTCCCAATGTGGTCTAGTAGTTTTTTTTACTGAGTTTGTGGGGTTTTATATGTATAGAATCTTAATGTCTTCAAATAAAGAGAGTTTTATTACTTCTTTGCCAATTTTGATGCATTTAATTTCCTTATATTGCTGTATAGCTCTGGCTAAGACTTCCAACAAAATATTGAGTAGGAGTGGTGACAAAGGGCATCCTTATCTTGTTCGTGTTCGCAGAGGGAAGGCTTTCAGTTTCTCTCCATTGAAGGTAGTGTAGGCTGTTGGTTTTGTTCATATGCTCTTAATTCTGTTGATGAATTTCCCTTGAATTCCTGCTTTATAGTTGTTGTTTTTTTTTTGTGTGTGTGTGTGTTTTTAATCAGGAATGGATGATGAATTTTGTCAAAAGTCTTTTCTGCATCAATCTATATAATCATGTGGTTCTTTTACTTTTTCTTAATTATATAGTGAATTACATTGATTGTTTTTCTGATGTTGAACAATCCTTGCATCCCGGATATGAGTCCCACTTGGTAATGATGTATTATTTTTTTTATGTGCTGTTGGAGTCTGTTGGCTAGGATTTTGTTGAGAAATTTTGCATGTATCTTCATGAGGGATACTGGTCTATAATTTTCTTTCTTAATGATGTCCTTCCCTGGTTTTGGTATGAGGGTTATTCTTGCTTCTTAAATATATTGGGCATTTTCCATCCTCTTCTATATTCTGGAATAATTTTGGTAGAATTGGTGATAGTCCTTCCCTGAATGTTTGGTAAAACTCACCAGTTAAGCCATTTTGATATGGACTTCTTTTGTTTGGGAATTTTTTGATGACATGATCAATTTCTTCTTTTGTTATGGGTCTATTCAAGTTTTCTACTTCATTCTGTAAGTTTAGGTAGGTTGTGTTTTCTCTAAATATGTATCCATCTCTTCTAAGTTTTCAAATTTGTTGGAGTACAAGTCTTCATAGTATTTTGTTATTATTCTTTTAATTTCCTATTGTTCCTTTGTGACATCACCCATGTGATTTCTAATGCATGTTATTTGTGTCTTCTTCCTATTTTCTTTTGTTAGGTTTGCCAATGGTTTCTCAATTTTATTATTCCTTTCAAAAAACCAGCTTCTTGTCCTGTTGATTTTTTCTACAGGTTTACTATTTTCCATCTCTTTTATTTCTGCTCTTATCTTTATTATTTCTTTTCTTTTGGTGGCTGTAGGATCCTTCTGTTGGTCTGTTTCTAATTTTTAAAGATGCTGTGTTAATCTGTTAAATTTGGTTCTTCTTTTTGGATGTGTGCATTTATTGGAATAAATTGTCTTCTCAGTACTGCTTTTGCCGTGTTCCAATGGTTTTGATGTTTTTTGTTTTAATTTTCATTTGTTTCTAGGAACTTTGTGAATTCACGCTTACTTTCTCCTACTACCCAGTCACTTTTCAGCAGTTTCCATGTTTCTGACTGTATTTCCTTGGTCTTTCTAGTGTTGCTTTCTAGTTTTATAGCATTGTGGTCTGAAAAGTTCTTATGTAGTATTTTTATATTTGTAAATTTATGGAGGCTTGTTTTGTGGGCTAACACATGTTGAATTCTGAAGAATGTTCCATGTACACTGGAAAAGAATTTGTATTGTGCAATTGTTGTGTTGATTGTTCTGTACTCATCTATGAGGTCAAATTGGTTTATTGTAATGTTTAGTTTCTCTGTATCTTTGTCTCGTTTCTTTCTAGGTTGGTGTATCCCTTTTTGAAAATGGCATATTAAAATCCCCAGCCATAATTGTATATATCTTTATTTCTTTCTTCAATTCTAGGTGGTAATGCTTTATATTTCTTGGTGCTCTTTTATATGGAACATAGATATTTATTATGATTATGTAATCTTGCTCATTTGACCCTTTAATCATGAGATAGTGTCCTTCTTTATCTCTTATGCTGGTTTTTATCTTAAAGTTTATTTTTTTTTCAGGAATTAGTATTGCTACTCCTTGTTTTTTTATTGCAATTAGCTTGGTATATTTTTTTCCATCCTTTAACTTCTAGTCTGTTTTTGTCTTTGTGTGTAAGATGTGTCTTTTACAGGCAGCATATTAAAGGGTCTTGTTTTCTTATCCAATCTGCCACTCTGTGTCTCGTCACTGGTGCATTTTATCCATTGACATTCAGTATAATTATGAATAAATATTAATTAATTGCTATCATTAAATTAATTTTTTTGTGGTTCTATTCGTTCCTTTGTTCTGCATGCCTTCTTTTTCTGAGTTCATGTTTTTTGTGCTATTTCTTGTCAGTTTCTTCTTAGTTTTAATGTTTCCTTGTTCTTCTTGGATCTTCATTTTCATGGTAAGTTGTTATGCATTAACTTTCTTTGAGGTTACCCTGTAGTCTACTAAGTTTTCCCTCCATTTGAAAGTCTATTGTATCCTGAAATTTACCTGACCTCCTCACCACCTGGATCTCTGTTCATATGTTTTCCTCTTCTTTGACATTGTTATTATTTTGATCTTTGTTGGACCTCCCGGTCTTCTGAATTTGTTGTTGACATTTTGTTCTGTTCTGCACTCTGTTATCTGTCTACTGAGTTCTGGGTTTTGTTGCCACGTCTGTCAGTCTCTGATTGTTGTATGTTTTTGTTCGCTTTCAGTCCATAGAACTCCCTTTAGGATGTTTTGCAGTGTAGGGATTGCATTGATAAAATCCCTTAGTTTCTGTTTATCCTGTAATATTTTGATTACACCATCATATTTGATTGACAGCTTTGCTGGGTAGAGGATTCTTTATTAGAAGTTTAATTTTTTTTTTTTTCTTTCAGGGTTTTATATATGTCTCCCCATTGCCTTCTTGCCTGCACGGTTTCTGATGAGAGGTCAGCACTTAATCTGATTTAGTTGCCTTTGTATGTAAAACTTTTCTTTTCTCTAGCTGCTTTGAGGATTCTCTCTTTGTCTTTGATATTGAAGAGCTTGATTATCTTATGTCTTGGTGATTTTCTTTTATGGTCTATCCTTCCTGGATTTCATTGAGCTTCTTGAATGCATATCTTTTCACTTTTCTGGATGTTAGTGAAATATTCTTCCAGTAACTCTTTAATCATCTCCTCTGTGGACTTTTGTGATTTTTCCTGTTCCAGAATACTGGTAATTTTTAAGTTATTATATTTCATGTTGTCCAACATGAATCTTAGAACTTCTTCAGATTTTTTTAAATTCTTTTTTTGTGCTTGCTCTTCTGTCTTAGTAGTATTGAGGGATTTGTCTGCCATCTTGCTGGGTATGGCTTCCATGTCTTCAATTCCACTCCTTTGCCCTTTTAGTGTATTCTCTATTTCTGATATTCTATGATTAATAGTTTGGATATATAATTGTATCCAATGCTGTATTTGTCATATTAGATTGTTCCTGTAGTGCTTTCCTGATTCTTCCCTTTTTTTTTTTTTTTTTTTTTCCTCAACTTCTCTGTAAATTGTTTTGGTACATTTGATTATCATTTTTCTGAATTCCTTCTCAGGCATTTCCAGAGCCTGTCCTCCTTCCAATATAAAGTCAAGGTCTACCTCCAACTCATTTGCCTCAGTCACTTTATCTTGTTTGGGGATATGTCCTGAGATGGTCATCTGTTTCTAGGGCATATTGAATAGTTGACTGTGACCTTAATACTTAGATGAATATATGTTCTGATATTTCATTATGATGTCTGATTGCATTCATGTAGATATGATCAGCAGATGAGCTTCCCTTTCACTCTTCTCATTACTCAGCTATGGTTAAAGTAGTTGGCTGACTACCTGTTAAATGGCAACTGGTATTGGTTCTTGCCTGGATTGTAGGATTTTGTAGCGTGTGATTGTAGCTTGACTATATGACCACAATTGCTGTCTCTTCTTGGGTAATGTAGGGAGAGAAAGAGCCCCCTAAATTTAAAGAGGGAACCAAAAACCAAACTAGCAACAGCAAAACAGATAGATTGGATACTGTAGTCTAAATCGCAGAAAAGAGAGAAGAGAAAAAAAAAACAACTCTGTAGCCAAGTATGAGTATGACTTTAATGATTCTTTCTCAGCTACTTATCTTCAAAGCCACCTGATAAATTTCATGATGCCACTGTTAGTCATTATTATGTTACTCAGTACTTAATTTTTGGCCTGTTTCCTCCACAAAACCCCATTCAGTCCTTTTTCCTAGTGATAAACAATTCAGGGCTGGCAGTGGCCATTTTGTGGTGCTGTTTGGTTTTAAGTGGCAACTGTTCTTTTAAATTATGAGCATGTTTGTGTGCATGCATAGAGGAAGCTTCCAGTGGTGGCGGGGGAGGGGGGGAGTTGTCCACTCACTCAGGCACCCCCTCTAGTCACCAGAATTGAGATGTGCAGGCAGCAAGAGACCAAAGATCAGGTACAAAAAAAAAAAAAAAAAAAGAATGTCTATTCTTTTATCTCTGAGGATCGGTCAGGAGTCAGGGGGACTTGGTGGCCCTGAGCTTTCCCCAACTCCATCTCACCCAAGTTGTCTCCTACAGAAGACAATGAGTTTGAAGGAGCTGAAAACACTGGATTTCTTGCTTCTGCTACAAATTCCACTGGCTGAAAGCCTTCAAATTTTCTAAATATGACTTTATATGTGGTTCAGTGTTCTGGGACCATCCCCTGAACCTGCTTCATCTGGTATTCTTTGTTATTGCTGATGGAGATTCTTACTGCACTTCTCCCTGATCTGCCATCAAGCTTTTCCTCAGTTGCTTATATTTTATGTTTCTTCTTGTTTTTTTACTGACCACTAAGGAGCTCTGGTAGTGTAGTGGTTATGATTCAGGCTATGAACCGCAAGGTCAGCAGTTCAAAACTACCAGCTGCTCTGCGGGAGAAAGATGAGGCGTTCTGCTCCCGTAAAGATTTACAGCCTCAGAAACCCTGTACAGGGTCACTATGAGTCGGAACCAACAACATGGGCACATAACAACAACAACAGGCAAAGATTTATTGTCATTTATTTGATACCCAAGCCATGACATTTTAGGTTGACTTCATTCTTCTTGGATAAACTATCAACACTCACAGAAGTAGCAGTCAAGAAATCAAATGGCATATTACTTTAGGCAAATCTACCACACAAGACCTTTTTCAAGTGTTGAAGAGCAAAGATGTCAGCTTGAGGACTAAGGTGTGCCTGACCCAAGCCATGCCTTTTCAATTACCTCATATGCATGTGAAAGCTAGACAGTGAATAAAGAAGACCATAAAAGAATTGATGCTTTTGAGTTATGGTGTTGGAGGAAAATATTGAAAGTGCCATGGGGGTTCCGGTTTGCCAGGGCGGCCAGATGGTGCTTGTGAGTAGGGGCTCCGGGATCGGGGAGGGGAAGCTCATGAGTTGAGCCCCCAGGTGGGAATTCACAGTCTCAGGGCCCGCGTAAAGCTTAGTGCGCTAGAGGCTTAGACCCGTTTCTTTGAGAAATCACTGTGCAAGGAATTACAGGCTTTTTGAAGGGGCGCCGTGGCATCCCCAGGTCCTTTGGGCTTGTGGGGGCGGGGCGGGAACCAGCTCATGCGGAGCCTCCAGTGGCTGGGAGACTCAAACAGGGATATCCACTGGTGACACCTACCCAAAGGGGGGATTTCTGCACATACAGTGGACAGAGGGAAGTTAGCTTAGGAGAGGAAGAGGGAAAAAATAAAAATAAAAAAGCCTGCAGAAAAAAGAGAAGTGGCGACTGTCTGACGTCATCAGGCGCCGAATGGGCCTGCCCAAGCCACTCCTGCCCTGCCCAATTGATCTGTGTGTTCCCGGGGCCTGCCGGGCACGCGCGCACACAGGTGAGCAGCTGCCAGCCTGCCCGAGCCGCATACCGCGGGCCTGCCAGACGCGCAAAAGCGAGCGACCCGCCCCCCGCTGAACCAAACAGTGTCCCTCAGCCCTGCCAGGCGTGCGCCGGCAAGCAGCTCACCTCACGCTGAACCTAACGGCGGAGCGCGCGGGCAGGCATCCCACCTCCAGCCGTGAGCACTCACTGGGGAACCCCATTTGGGTCCCCCCTTTATTTTTATTATTATCTTTTATCTTAGAAGGTTCAGCAGGAGCCCCAACGTGGCCCTGAGGGTTGGGGTGCCACTACAAGGACACCTGAATTACAGGGTCAGGGGTCCACGCCCACCAACCGCTTCTCAGAAACCCTATAAAAGAGCATTAGGGGAGGGACGCCCTGCGCTTCCCTGACCCAGCAACACAGGCTA
>NW_006408685.1:426990-445455 GCF_000296735.1 Chrysochloris asiatica | reverse complement strand
GTAATGAAACAAGCTATATGAATGGTTGAATGTGAAGCTGATGATGTGCCCTGTAAACTTTCACTCAATGCAAAATAAAAACATTTAATTAAAAAAAAAAAAGAAAGAAAGTGCCATGGGCTGCCAAAAGAACCAATAGATCCATTTTGGAAGAAGTGCATCCAGAGTGCTCCTTGGAGGCCAAGATGGCTAAACTTCATCTCATACTTCAGACATATTGTCAGGAGGGACCAGTCACTGGAGAAGGAGATCATGTTTGGTAAGTTGGAGGGTTAGAGAAAAAGAGGAAAACCCCCAGAGAGATGGACTGGCCAAGTGGCAGCATCGATGGACTCAAGCGTGGCTACAGTAGTGAGGTTGGCCCAGGATTGGGTGTTTTTTCATTCTGCTGTGCATAAGGTCGCTATGAGTCAGTACTGACTCGATGGCACCTAACAACAACAACAGTTGGTCTTCCCTCAGGCATATGGATATTATCCTGTCACAGACAGTCTTGTACCTCAAGACAGATCTTTATAAGCTCTTTTTGATGATGAATGTCACACCATTCTTCTTCAATTTGTCATTCCAAGTATAGTAAATTATGTGATTGTCAGATTCAAAATGGGCAATATGAGTCCATTTCAGGTCACTAATACCTAAGATAGCAATATGAATGTGTTTCATTTCATTTTTGACAATTTCTAAGTTTTCTAGATTCATACTTTGTACATTCCATGTTCTGATATTAATGGATGTTTACATCTATTTCTCTTCAATTTGATTTGTGCCCTATCAGCAAATGAAGGTCCCGAAGGTTGTAACCCATTGATGCCATTGCAGGCAACTCTATTTTGATGATGCAGCTGTTTCCCAAAAGTATTTTGAGTGCTTTCCATATTGAGGGACTCATCTTTTGGCACTAACTCTGACAAAATCATCGTGTTTTTCTTCATGTTTCAATATTCAGCATTTTGGTGTTGGCAGTGTTCCATTGCTATTTATAAAGTTTTCATTGAATAAATATTCTAAAGTCCATCTCTTTCTTCTTAGTCGGTCTTCATTTGGAAGCCCAGCTGAAACCTGTCCACCCTGATGATATTGTTGTTATTTAAGACACCCATGGCGTAGTTTCCAACATCGTAACACATAAACCACCAAAGTACAAGAAACTGACAGATCAGTGGTGGAATTACATATTATGATCTGGAAATTGTGGTTTGTTGTTTGTTTTTGTTTTTGTTGTTGTTATTTTTGAAGGTTCACACTAACTAAATATTGATGATATTATTCTTCACTATTGATACATTCTTGGTGTTATTACTTGATATCTAGATGGCAACTAATGGTGGGCACATTTAAAAGAGAACAAAAATATTCCCGGTCCTTTTTCATTTTTATAATTACTGGTCCATCTCATTGAATGTTTGTTTCATTTCAATTGACTATTACTTCATGAAGCATGATGTTTGTTCTTTTCTAGAGGACATAAATTGACCTATTACTTCATGAAACATGATGTCTTTCTTTATTATTTGTCCAACATAAGGAAAACAAAGTTTGTCCATCTTCACTTATAAGGAGCATTCAGGCTGTAATTCCCCCAGAAAAGATTTGTAATATTTTGTGAGAGTCTATGGAATATTGTGTATTCCTCACCAACACCATAGTTCAAATGCACCCATTCTTCTGTATTATTTTTTTCATTTTCTAGTTTTAACAACAACATCATGCATATGAGACTAGTGAAAAGACCATGGCTTGGATTAAGTCCAATTTATTCACCAATATCTGTCAAAATTGTTCTTTTTAAAATTTAAAGTGTTCTTTTACAGCAGATTTGCCCAATGAAAATTCCAGTTGATTTGTTTACTGCTACTTCTATGGACCTTGAGTGCTAATCTAAGTAGGATGAAATTATTGACACTTAATGTTTTCACTATTTTATTGTACTGTTGCCTAATGATCCACATGTAAACATTTTTGTCTTATTCAATTTCAGGTTTAATTCATTCTAAAGGCTGTGGTCCTTCACCTTCATCATCAAGTGCTTCAATTTATCTTCATTTCTGGCATGCAAAGCTGAGCAATCTGTGTATCACAGGTTGTTAATAAGTCTTCCACCAATCCTAATGCTGCAATCTTCTTCTTATAAGTGTGAGCCAAAACTATTCCTACAAAATTGTACAAACCATTATTAAAAATATTAAAATGTGAAGCAGTGCTTTTTGACTTAAACTTCATAAATATTCATTTATATGTTGTTTGATGTAGGTATTGTATCATTAAAGTTATTTTATAAGTTAATTGACAATAAAAAAAACAATAGTTATGTTCAAGGAATATCTGTTTTGCTGGAGGTTATCTTCCTTTTGTATATTGCATATTAAAAATTATGTTATTTTTAATGCTCCATTCCAGTGGTCTCTTAGTTCATTTGCATTTATGGTGGCAAATTTCATCCAAACAAGCATCTCTTTTTAATTATCTGCCTAAGGACTCTCTTCAGCAGATCAAGAACTTGCTATCTTGAAGGCAGGGTTTACTTCTTGCAAATAATAATTAATAACAGGTGAATGAATGTCTCAGCTTCTCTGTCTCTCTGCAGGAAATGTCTGCTCCATATCTCAAAGGATGACAACCTGAATTCCTACTTGCAATATTTTCCACCTTCACTCTCTTATACGTTCTAAAATTATCTTCTAAATAATTTCCTGAAACTTTGTCTCAAAGACTGCTTATTGGAAAACACCAACAAAGACAGACATAAATCTACAACACCCTGATAAGAAAACCAAAGTTCAGAACACTCTAATAATTTATCTGCATTTGCAAAGTTATCAAATGGCAGAATTGATTATTTGAACTTTGGCCATCCTGATTACATAACCGGTTACTCATTCCATTATGCCATATTATTGCGCATATTTGGGATTTGCTTAAATACAGTTTTTCTATAATGTTCTCAATTTTACTTCTATAAAACATTTTTCTATTTGCTTACCCATTTGCACATATAAAATCATAGATAATAATGGTCAATATACAGAAAAATACTTTAGAATTCATAGTCACATTAGTGCAGGATTTGCATACTGCAATAATAGCAAATTATTGTACCATTCTGTCTGAAAATTTTCTATTATTGTAGAATCCAAAGCCTGCATTATTAGGGAAATGATTTCTAAAATATTACACAACATGTTGACCATTTATTATAATTTATTGCTAATAAATCTATATATGACTATTATTCATAGATAAATGAAAAATATATTATTTTTAAGACCCTGTACAAGTACCTTAATATTTTATATCAAGCAGAGAAATTCCATTGACAAATAAGAAAATTATATAAACGTCTGGAAGAAAAAAAAAAGAAGTAATATCCTATTCTTAATTTGTGTTTCCCACTATTTCAAGACATTATGGCCAGCACCCACCAGTCTCTGCTATGAAACTCTATACAGGGTGGCTATAGGTTGGAACCTACTTGATGGCACTTAACAAAAACATTGTCATTTAAGAATTACATTTTGGAAAAGTCATTTCACTAGAAATTTTTTAAGTATACTGCCATCCTCAAATAAAACATTCTAAATGGATATAAGAAAATGCTTGAGGTACTATGGGAAATTAAACAAAGTGGAGCTAGTCTATCTGGCATAAGACCAAGTTCTATTACGTTCTAGTTCTATGTCTGTGAACACAATATTCATTATTTAGTACCTTAGGCTTTTATTGTTTTTGTTTTTGCATATCTGAAATTAGGATAATAACAGTAACTTACCTCAGAATTGACTTGATTATTAAATGACCTAATCTATTGAAGTGCTTAGAGCAGAGCCTGACACAATAGAGCCTTTCAAAATATTGTTTTATACACATATACAAACTTTTTATTGCATTTATATAAAATGTTGTTTTTGCAAAATTTGAGACCATTTTTTAAAAAAGGTTTTGAAATGCCTTTTTCTAAAAGACATGTAATTTGTCTTTCAGAACTGGATATAAATTTATGATACATATATCTCTTATGTCACCTCCTATACTAAACGACTATTTTACAAAGCCCAACTTGTCACAAATTTACTTATGTATAGTGAAATAGGAGTCATGGTATGATGGTATAGCAAAAGCACTAGACTGCTAACCACAAGTTCTGTGGTTCAAACTTACCAGCAACTCCTCAGACACCCTATGCAGTGTCACTATAAGTTGAAACTGACTCCACAGCACTTAACAAGAACTACAATATGAAATGTAAATTTTATTCTATTATTTAGATATATAAATTTGTCACATTTTTTCTGTTATGTATTTGCACTTCAATTTCCACCAGTAGGAAATTAAAGGAAGAAAGAAGACTCATCTATTTAATATGCCTTGGGGATGTTGAAGAACACAACATACAGCCAGCCGTCTGTCAAAATCCATTGGAGTTTGGTTCCAGGACGCCCATGAATACCAACATTGGAGAATGTTCAATCTCTTATATAAAATGTCATAGTAATAGCATATAAAGTAAGAACATCCTCCTGTACATTTTAAATTATCACTGTTATTCACAAAGTTTTCAATAGCTAATCCTTCAAAAAAATCCATTTCTCCTTCTTCCTAGTATATTTTAATATAGCTCTGTTGAAACCTGCCCTCAATGAGTAACTCCACTAGTATTTAAATTACCGATGGCATAGCTTTCATTGCCATAATAACTCATAAGCTACCACAGTACAACAAATTGACCGATTAGTAGTGGAAATCATCTTTAGATTACTTATTCTAACTAACACAATGTTGTTGTTGCTGTTAAGTGCTGTCAAGGCGATTCTGACTCATAGTGACCCTGCATAAGGTTTCCAAATAGTGACTGGTGAGTTTCAACTGCTGACCTTATGGTTCAAACTGACATTTCTGTCCAGTCCTTTATCTTAGCCTTTGAAGGATTGTTTTGAAAAATTAACTGTGTTTTTCACCCAAAAAATATTTTTCATCAGTGTTTGATTGATTTCAAGGATACAGATTACCCGGATATGGAAAGTTGACTATATAAGCAAGTTTACATAGAAAGATTTGAGTTTTTATAATCACGACATACAAATTGAAATAAACATGTGACATTCCCTTTGTGCGTGTGTGTGTGTATGTTTATATTTGATCAAAGAGAAAATTGCAAAATTTGGGTCAGGTAGAGTGCCTTGCACAGATTAGGCATAAAATAATTCATGCATTCGATACCTAGTGTCTTTTCTGTATAAATGTTTATTGAATCAAGAATAAACAACTAAACCAATGGATAAATGGAAACACTTGTCTCTTAACAGTTCTGGAAAATAAATAAACCATGCAAAACAAGTCTAAGAGTTCTGAGCAACAAGCAAAGTATTACGTGACTGGAAAACTAAATTTTGAAAACAAGGTCATCAAAATTTCCACTTCTCTATATAACAGAGAGGAAAAAATGTCAAGTGAAAGTTGCACTGTGAATTATTGGTAGAATGAATTGATTACGTAGAGAGTCAGAAAGTGTTCAGCTTTTCAAGTTTGAGTAAACAAACTCCTTCACCTTCCTAAGTGACTAATTTCAAGAGACCCACAACGTCCCAATGTTTTTTCTTCCCCATTTTCATTTCTTCACTTCAATTAGGAGACAGTTTGCTTGAGCATGCACGAGGTACTTAGCATGACACTCAGAAAGAAATAATTATTTTTACATAGCACAACGATACCACACTCACTGCGCAAGAGACTAACTATACTGGCAAATAGCTTGTCCATATGCCAACTCATGTGAAAATGGTTGATATATAATACATGTAGTTACTTGGGACACTTGGTTCTGCTCTTTTGAATCAAAAATAAATTAGGTTTCAATTAGCTACCAAAGGATTCTCTACATGGGAAATTTTTCCTAATTTGTATGAAGTGAAAAAGACTGATACTCATAATTCTGTATATGAAATAACAAAGAAAAAAAAATTATAGTAAAAATGTTGATCACTAACTCAGCATAAGAAGGAAGGAACCAAAGTGATGTCATAACAGAGGAGTGGACAAGATCTTAAAAATTCTCCTTGTGTTTTTTGAGCATGTACTTTGAGAAGGTTCTTGAAGTCAACAATGCCAAGGTAGAAAAAAACTTATATGATGTTTATCCTTATTCACAAAGCATTTGAAGTCTTGCTCAAGAGCTATGGCAACATGTAAATAAGGGTACTAAATCACATACATTCTTACACCAAACCGTTCATTGTAGATATATGTGTTCTGCGGAATCAAAACAGGGACCATAATCTAAATTTTGAAATGGGGGAAAGCTTTATGGAAGTCTCACAATAAATTTGTTGCTGTTTGTTTCTCACTTATAGATCTATAATTCCAAAACAACAAAAAGAAAATTTATCATTTTTTCACTTTTGAACAAATAAAGACAAGAATGAACAAAACAAACACCTGAACTTATTTATGACTACAATGAGTTTTTAGAAAAAATATCTTTGAAAAAAAAGTGTGTCTCATTATTTCTAAACGTCCAATCATTTTTACGGTAATAAAAATAATTGTCAGTACCAACTTCCTCAATTCCCTCTAACCCTTTCCTTCATTTCACATCAAAAATATTTTTTTAAAACTTTATATTGTTAATTGGGTAAAGGTTTACTGACAAGTTCATCAGCTTTACATTCAACAAATCATATGCTTTGTTTTCATACAACACCCTTCATGTAACAACAGTCAACCTGCTTCCTCCCCACTTCTTATTCCTTCTCAACTTTGTCCTTGAACAAATTTTTCCTTTGATCCCAAAAATGACCATTCCAGGGTAAGCATATCTTGCTAGTGTTGTTGTCTCCCCAACACCACCCATACATCTATCAACTGCTTGGCTGAAAATTGTACTGCTAGATTAAGTTTCTTTCCAGAACTGAAGGTTGGACGAGGTTGGTCTCTGGTTCTTCCAGTGTCTTTTTGATTAGTAAATTCCAGTCTGTTAATGTGATCCCTTTAAAGCATTTGATAGGGGTAGTCAGACACCTCTAGTTCTGTAATCAGAGTTATGGAGACTGATGTTCACTTTTTCCATTAATTCATTGGGTTAATTGATTCCATGTCTCTTTGATTATTATCACTCTTCATTTTTCCACAAATAGAAAGACCAATAGTTGCACCTTAGAAGGCCACTCATGAACTTTCAAGATTCCAGATGCTACCCAGCCAAGCAGGATATAGAACATTGTCTTTGTGGACTATGTTATGCCAATTGACCATGGTGTTCCCTGACACTATAGTCCAGAGACCCAAGGCCAATCAACTCATTCCTTAAAATGTATGAAAATATCAAGAAAGTTTTCTTCATTTTGTTCACTGTTTGCTCCATCACATTCAAAGTTGTGTTTACATGAAATTTGTACTCATGTACAAAAGTCCTCTTTGAAACATTTATTTGTGAATTTATTGGTCCAGTGGTGAGGATTTTTGTTTTCTTTGCATTGAAATGCAATCCATACCGAAAGCTGTGCTCTTTGATCTTCATCAGTAAATATTTTATGTACTCTTCAATTTCAGCAAGCAAGATTGTATAATCTGAATATCGCAGATTGTTAACGAGTCTTCCTCTAATCCTGATGCCACATTTTTCTTCATATAATCCACCTTCTCAGAATATTTGCACTGTCTCTTATACTTCAGACATATTGTCAGGTGGGACCAGTCGCTGGAGAAGGATATCATCTTTGGTAAGGTGGAGGGTCAGAGAAAGAGAGGTAGATATCCGGTGAGATGAATTGGTCAAGTGGCAGCATCAATGGGCTCAAACATGGCAACAATTGTGAAGTTGGCCCAGGACCAGGCAGTGTTTCATTCTGTTGTGCATAGGGTCACTATGAGTTGGTACTGACTCGATGGTACCTAACAATAACAACATAACTATATGTAAATATAGATCCCATTCTTCCTCCCTTACCCATTCAGCTTATACAGCAATCCATGTATCTATACACAGAACAACGGTGTTCCAAAGTTGTGTATATAGCATTATTTACCTCTATTCCCTTTAACCCATATATACCTCCCTGTGTCTTCACCTATCTTCATCAATCTTCTGCCATCTTCCCTTTTCTTCTATATTGTCCTCCTTATTCTTGTACATTGACCTCCTTGTCAACTGATTAAACATGTGTCTAACTTCTGCCCAGTGAATTACTCTTCCCTCCCTCACAAGCCTGGTACTCATCAAACAATTTTTTTTTTAACATTTTATTGTGAATTATGTGATAGTTTACATGGGAGAATACTTGATTTACATTTATCCTATCGTATATCATTTCATTGTCATGATTACAATCCCCTCCATGCATCATCAACGAACCAAAGGGTATAACCTGCAAGCCTGACCCCTGGTTGTCAGCATACAGCCCCTCTCCCTCTCTGGGTCTAAAGTCACCAGCTGTTCTGTCTCTCCACGTCATCGTTTCTGCCTTCATCTTGGGCGTCACAGCTTCTCTGGGTAGGGTCCCACTCTCTGTTCTTCCTTGATGGTCCCAGGGACCTCTGCTCCTAGACTGCAAAGTCAACCACACCCCTTCTTTTACTACAAAATGTCTACGTTTACATTTCTAACCCTCATAATCAGTCCTGATAACCATTATTCACTACTGGTTCATAAGGAACCTATCCGCATCTCCTTTCATCAAGCCTGCCCGGACAGATTGGATACTACTCAGTGGAGATTCTACCTTCCTCCACACCTTTTGGATCTAGGCTCCCTCTTGAAAGCTTGTAGCCACCCCCCACCCCCCATTTTGGGTAACCAATGTCCAAGTTGCCTATTCTTGTCTACTCTGTGTATGGAGGGGGTGGGAATGATCCTTGCTGTAAACGTTTGTTCCCTCTTATGAGCTACTTCATTCATAGGTGTAGGTCAAGTTCATGAAATTGTATCAGATTACTCTTTTTTTCCTCTTCTTTCTTCTTCCAATTGAGCTCTGATGATCCAGTCATTGAAGCCAGATCAAGTGGGTACTATCTGCAAGTGTGGGTGTTCTTATGCATATGCCCTCTCTTCTTATCACCTGGACGCTTCACTCTCCACTCTAGTCCTCTGTGGCTATGTCACAGACTCTAGTCCTCTGTGGCTATGTCACAGACTCTGGGCCAGAGAGTCCCCAGGTCTTGCCACATTGCTGGCCAACCAGGTCTCCACCAGGGTTTAGCTTGCAGCTTCATTGCATGTATTCCCATTGAGTCTTAGTCTTGGAAGTGGGTTTGCCCTGAGGGGATCCAATCACTTTCCTTGATGTCTCCTGGGCAAGCAACTTGCTTGTTCTTGTAGTAATCAATCTGACTGCCTATATTGTTTTGTATTTTTCCTGTTGGTCTTTCTATCAAGAAGTATCTTCTGTTCTTCTAACTGCTTCAGGCTGGTCTGCCTGTACTTTCAAGTGGAAATTTCCCACCTCAGTAGTTTTGGAATGCAGTTTAGCAGGAAGTCTCCTTCAATGGGCATGTTGTAGCCCCATTTTAGGTATTCCAATCAGTTACAGGCAGAAGACGGACTTACAAGCTTTCTATGGTGGTATTTCTGGCTATTCCTTTCTCTCTCCCTCAATTGTCCATTTTATAATGGATGCCAGATAAAACAAGATTCAAAAGACAACCAAGCATCTTAACATTATTTCCTCCCTTTTCCCAATTCCAAACATTTCTCAATCCCTGTATCCCAGAGCCCTGCTGTTCCAAGGTTGTGCATACATCATTATTTACCTCTGCCCCACTTAGCTCATGCAAACCTGCCTGATTGTTTTCCCATTCGCTTTGTTCTTCCATTCCCCTCACCCTCCTTGTGTAGTTCCCCCATCCCTAGCACCCAAACTATCCCGTGTCTATTCCCTGCCCTGCCCTGTGCTCCACCTTCTCTGCCCTCCCCTCACCCCACCCTACACATCCCGGTAACCAGTAGAGAACTGCCCCTTTATTATGAGTTCTTTTTCTTAGTCTTTTACAGTAGTGGTCCTATGCAGTATTTCTCTTTTTCCGACTGTCTAATTTCACTGAACATAATGTCTTAAAGGTTCATCCATGTTATGCGGTGCCTTGCAGCTTTCTTCTTATTTTTCAAGGTAGCAAAACATTCTATTGTGTTTTTGTACCATTCTTCAGTTGATGGACACTTAGGCTGTCTCCATCTTTTTGCTATTGTAAATAGTGCTGCTATGAACATTGGTGTGCATATATCTACTCATGTTATGCCTTGTATTTCTTGTGGATAAATGCCATGTAGAGGAATTGCTGTATCATAAGGTATTTATTTCTATTTCCAACCTTCTGAGGAAGTTCCACATTGCTTTTCAGAGAGTTTGGACCATTTTGCAATACCATCAGCAATATAGAAGCATCCCAGTCTCTCTACATCCCCACCAGCATTTACTATCACCTACATTTCTGATCTTTGCTGTTATTGCTGGTGTGAGATGATGTATCATTATTGTTTTGATTTGCATCTCTCTAATGGCTAGTGACTGTGAACATTTCTTCATATGTTTGTTGGCTGCCTGGATCTCCTCCTTGGTGAAGTGTCTGTTAATGTGTTGCATCCATTTTATAGTTGAGTTATTTGTCTTTTTCTTGTAGAGGTGTTGTAGTTTCATATATACATTAGAAATGAGTCCCTTGTCTGATGTGTCATTGCAAAATATTTTTTTCCCTTTCTGCGGGTTCACTTTTTACTCTTCTGGTAAAGTCTTTTGATGCAGAAAATATTTTAATTTTTAGTATATCGAGTCATCTATTTAGTCTACTTTTTTGTGTAGTTTTTAATAATGTTTTAGTATAAAAACCTTTTCTAAGTTTTTTGCAAAAATGGCCTGACACAATATTTGTTCTTTTGTGATTTACTAATTCTACTCAGAATAATGTCCTCCAGGTTCATCCATGTTATGAGGAGCTTAGTATTCCACTATGTACAGGTATCAAAATTGGTTTATGCATTCTTCCATTAATGAGCACTCACACTATATCCATTTGTTGCTGTTGTGATATATGCACATCTGTGTGGATATATCTAAGCGTGTCCTGGCTCTAGTGGATATATATGAAGTAGAAGGATTGTTGCATCATAAGGTATTTCTTTATACCTCACAGTCTTTCTACATGGTATATATCCACAAGAGCTAGGAAACATGTGGCATTGTGGGCTAATATATCAGACTGCAAAGTCATTTGAACTGCAGGGTCAGTGGTTCAAGCTCACCAGCTGCTCCTTGGAAACTCTATACAGTGTCACTGTGAGTCAGAATTGACTTGATGACACTTAACAACAGCAACAAAGTATTTCTATTTACAGTTTTCTAAGGAAGCCCCATAACACTTTTCAGAGTAGTTGAACCATTTTACAATCCCATCAACAAAGTAGGTGAACCACAGTCTCTGCACACCCTCCCCAGCATTTGTTTATTACTATTTTTATTAACTTCTCTGTTAATGCAGGTGTGAGATGACATCTCATTTTTGTTTTGCTTTGCATCTCTCCAATGGAGATTATTCCACCAAACGTCTGTCAATTTGTCATACTGTGAGTTGATGTGATTCTGAAAGCTATGCCATGAGTATTTTTAATACCAACAGGGTCGACCATCATGGACAGGTTTCAGATGAGCTTCCAGACGAAGACAGACTGGGAAGAAGGAGTGAGGAACTACTTCTGAATATTTTGTCACTGAAAATCTATGAATAGCAGAGAAACACTGTCAGATAAAGTGCCAAAAAATGAGCCCCTCAGGTTCGAAGGCATTCAAAATGCAACTGGAGAAGAGCTGCCTCCTCAAAGTAGAGTTGACCGTGATAAACGGGAATGGAATTATGCCTGTGGGACTAAAGCCCACGGGACCTTCATTTGCTGATGGGGCGTAACTCAAAATGAAGAGAAATAGCTGTAAACATCCATTAATAATTGGAACTTAAAATGTACGAAGCATACATCTAGAAAAAGTTAGAAATTGTCAATAATGAGATGGAATACATAAAAATCTATATCATAGGCATTAGTGAGCTGAAATTGACGTTGTTGTTGTTGTTGTTAAGTGCCATCAAGTCAGTACCAACCCATAGCGACCTTAAGCACAGCAGAACGAAACACTGCCCAAACCTGGGCCAACCTCACTATTGTTGCCACGCTTGAGTCCATTAATGCTGCCACTTGACCAATCGATCTCGTTGGGGGTCTTCCTCTTTTCCACTGACCCTCCACCTTACTAAACATGATATCATTCTCTAGCAAATGGTCTCTCCTGACAATATGTCCAAAGTATGAAAGACAAAGTTTGGTCATCTTGACCTCTAATGAGCATTCTGGCTGCACTTCTTCCAAAACTGATCTATTGGTTCTTTTGGCAGCCCATGGCACTTTCAATATTATTCTCCAACACCATAATTCAAAGGCATCAATTCTTCTATGGTCTTCCTTATTCACTGTCCAGCTTTTGCATGCATATGAGGTTATTGAAAATACCATGGCTTGGGTCAGGCGCTCCTTAGTCCTCAAGCTGACATCTTTGCTCTTCATCACTTTAAAAAGGTCTTGTGCAGCAGATTTGCTTAATACAATACGTCATTTGATCTCCTGACTGCTTCTTCTGTGAGTATTGATAGTTGATCCAAAAAGAATGAAGTCCTTGAAAACTTCAATCTTGTCTCCATTGATAAGAATGTTGTTTATTGGTTCCGTGGTGAGGGTTTTTGTTTTCTTTACATTGAGATGCAATCCATATGGAAGGCTATGCTCTTTGATCTTCATCAGTAAATATTTTAAGTCCTCTCACTTTCAGCAAGCAAGATTGTATCATCTGCATATTGCAGGTTATTAATGAGTCTCCCTCCAATCCTGATGCCAAGTTTTTTTTCATAGAACCCAGCTTCTTGGATGATTTGCTCAGCATACAGGTTGAATAAGTATGCTGAAAGAATACAAACTTGTCGCACACCTTTCTTAATTTTAAAACATTCGGTGTTCCCATGTTCTGTTCAAACAACTTCCTCTTGGTCCAGGTACAGATTCCTCATGAGCACAATTAAGTGTTCCAGAATACTCATACTTCACAATGTTGTCCATATCTTGTGATGATCCACAAAATCGAAAGCTTTTGCGTAGTCAATAAAGCACAGGTAAACATCTTTCTGATATTCTCTGCTTTTAGAAAAGATCCATAGGACATCAGCAATGATATCCCTTATTCCATGACCTCCTTCTGAATCTGGCATGAATCTCTGGAAGTTCTTTGTCAATATATGATTGTAGCCATTTCTGTATTATCTTTAGCAAAACTTTACTCACATGAAATATCAAAGAGATTGTCCGATGGACAATATTGGCTATTTTGAATTTGACAGCCACATGTTTTTGTTTTTGTTTTTTATGTAGGGCATGACAAATTGAAGCAGAATGGTGTTGCATTAATTGTCAAAAAGAACATATCCAGATCAATCATGAGGTACAACGCTGTCTGTGATAGGATCCATGCACCTACAGGGAAGACCAGTTATTACCAGTATTATTCAAATATGCACACCAACCACTAACGCCAGTGAGGAGGAAATAGAAGAATTCTACCAACTTCTTCGATCTGAAATTGATCAAACATGCAATCAAATGTATTGATCATTACCAGTGATTAGAATGCAAGACGAAGGATCAGTAGTTGGAAAATATGGTCTTGGTGTTAGAAATGATGTTGGAGATTGCATGATAGAATTTTGCAAAATCAGTGATTTGTTCATTTCAAATACATTCTTTAGATAGCATAAGATACGGCTGTACACATGGTCCTCACCAGATGGAATACATAGAAATCAAATTGATTGCTTTTGTGGAAAGACACGATGGAAAAGCTCCATATCATAAGTGAAAACCAGGCCAGGGACAGATTGTGTAATAGACCATCAATTGCTCATATGCAAATTCAAGTTGAAGCTGAAGAAATGAAAACAAGTCCACAAGCGCCAAAATATGACCTTGAATATATCCTACCTGAATTTAGAAATATGTGAAGAACAGATATGATACATTAAACACTAAACACTGAAGACCAGAAGAATTGTGGGGTGACATTAAGAACATGATACAGGTAGAAAGCAAAAAGTCATTAAGAAGACAAGAAAGAAGGAAAAGGTCAAAATGGATATCAGAACACTGAAACTTGCTCTCCAGTGTAGAGATGAGAAAACAAATGGAAGAAATGAGGAGGTACAAGAGCTGAACAGAAAAATTTTAAAGATCAGCTGAGAAGATAAAGCCAAATATTACAACAAAATATGGAAAGATCTGCTGTCAGAAAACTAAAAAGGAAGAACATGATCAGCATTTCTCAAGCTGGGGGAACTGAAGAAAAAAATTCAAGCCTTGACATTCATTATTGTAGGATTCTCTGGACATATTATCGAATGATGCAGAGAGCATCAAAAGAAGACAGAATACACAGAGTCACTGTACCAAAAAGAAATGGTTAATTTTCAACTGTTTGAAGAGGTAGCAAGCGATCAAAAGCCAATGATACTGAAGGAGAAAATCCAAGGTGCATTGAAGTTATTGACAAAAAAAAAGGCACCAGGAATTGATGGAATCAAAATTGAAATCTTTCAAGAAAGTGAGGCTGAACAGGAGGAACTCACTCATATCTGCCAAGATATTTGGAAGACAACTATCTGGCTGACTGTCTGACACATAATGCTACCAAAAGAACCATATTTGTGCCCATCCAAAGAGAGGTGACCCAACGGAATGTGGAAATCATCTGGACAATCTCTTTGATAGATATCCCATGTGAGTAAAGTTTTACTAAAGGTAATACAGAAACAGCTGCAAGCATACATTGACAAATAACTTCCAGAGATTCAAGCTGGATTCATAAGAGGACATGGAATGAAGGATATCATTGCTGATGTCCGATGGATCTTGGCTGAAAGCAAAGAATACCAGAAAGATGTTTATTTGTGCTTTATTGACGACACAAAGGCTTTTGATTGTGTGGGTCATACATAACAAGCTGTGGACAATGTTGTGAAGTATGAGTATTCTGTAACATTGTGCTCATGAGGTATCTGTACCTGGACCAAGAGGCAGTTGTTTGAACAGAACATGGGAATATTGCAATATGCAGATGATCTAACCTTCTTGCTGAAAGTGAAGAAGGCTTAAAATATTTACTGATGAAGGTCAAAACGCAGTCTTCAATATGGATTGCATCTCAATGTAAAGAAAACAAAAGTCCTCACCACTGGAACAATAAAAAACATTTTTATCAATGGAGAAAAGATGGTATTTTCAATAGCCTCATATGCATGTGAAAGCTGAACAGTGAATAAGGAAGACTACAGAAGAATTGATGCTTTTGAGTTATGGTGTTGGAGGAGTATATTGCAAAAGCCATAGTGCTACCAAAAGAACCAAGAGATCTGTGTTGGAAAAAAGTGCAGCCAGAGTAGTCCTTGGGACCAGGATGGCCAAACTTCATATCTCCTTCTTCACAAATGTTGTCAGGAGGGACCAGTCACTGGAGAAGGCTATCATGTTTGGTAGGGTGGAGGGTCAGAGAAAATGGGGAAGACCCCCAGTGAGAAAGATTGGCAAAGTGGTAGTATCAATGGGCTCAAGGTTGACAATGATAGTGAGGTTGGCCCAGAATCGGGCTGTGTTTCATTCTGCTGTGTGTAAGGTCGCTATGAGTCGGTACTGACTTGATGGCACCTAACAACAACAACAAAGAATCTTGAACATTTCTTCATATATAGGTTGGCTGCCCAAATGCCTTCTTTGTTGAAGTGTCTGTTCATGATTTGTGTCCAATTTTAAAATGGTTGCGTGTCATTTTCTTGCAGAGGTGTTGTAGTTTTCTATACATTTTAGGTATTAGCCCTGTCTCTTATACATTATTAGAAAACAAAAATCCCCAGTCTGTGGACTCCTTTTTTCCTCATTTACTGATTTTTTTTTTTTTTTGGTGCATATAAGTTTTTAATTTATAGGAGGACCCAGCCATCTATTTTCTTTTCTACTATCTGTATGCTTTTTGTGATGTTTGATAGTATATCTATGCCATACATTAGAATTCTTAAGTTTGTTCCTGTTTTTTCAACAATGATATTTATATTTCTAGGTTTTATGTTTAGGTCTATAATCCATGTTGAATTTTAAAAGTTAATGTGTGTGTGTGTAATATGAGATATGTGTCTTATTTCATTCTTCTGGAAATCAATTTCCAGTTTTGCCAGCACAATTTGTTGAAGAGAAAATCTTTTCCACAAATAATGTGTTTTGGCTCTTTATCAAAGATCAATTGGTTTTCAGATGGATTAGCTTCTAAATTCTCAAATGTGTTCCATTGATCTATCTATCTTTTAATGTACCAGTACCAGGCTGTTTTCACCATTGTGGTTATGTAGTAAACATTTAGATCAGGAAGTGAGAGGCCTCAATTTTACTCTTCTTCTTAATCAATGCTTTGCTTATTTGAGGTCACTTTCCTTTCCAATCAACATTCGTCATCATTTTTTAAATTTCTTTAAAGAATGATGGGATCTCATGGGTAGTATAGACATTTTCAAAATGTTAAGTTTTTGTATTGATGGCCATGGTATATACCATTTAAAAAAATCTTTTTTGGTGTCTTGTAGTAGTGTTTTTTAAGGGTTTTTGGTATAGCTATTTTGTTTATCTAGTTAGATTTATTCCTCATTATTTCATCTTTTGGGTGACTATTGTAAATTGTATTATTTTCCTAATTTCTTTTTCTGAGCAGTTATTATTAGTTTAGAGGACACCTGGTTTTTGTATATTGATCTTGTATCCTGTCATTTACTGAATCTTTCAGTGAGTTCTCAAAATTTTCTTACTGAGTCTTTGGGATTTTCTATGTATAAGATCATATCATCAGCATGTAGAGTGAGTTTCCTTCTTTGCCAATGTTTGTTGCTGTTTTGACAAATAGCGACCCTATATAGGGTTTCTAAGGAGCAGCTGATGAGCTTGAACCACTGACCTTGAAGTTCAAACAGCTTTATAATTTAGCACATTAAGCCACAGCACCACACCAGACTCCTTTGCCAATATGCATAGATTTGATTGCCCTTTCTTGCCTTAAGCCTCTGGCTAAGACTTCCAACACAATATTGAATAGGAGTGGTGATAAAGGACATCCTTATCTGTGTCCTGTTGGCAAAGGGAATGGTGTCAGTTTTTCTTCATTGAGGGTAATGTTGGCTGTTGGATTTGTATATATGCCATTAATTATGTTAAGGAATTTCCCATCAATTCCTACTTTGTTGAGTGTTATCATCAAGAATGGATATTGTATGTTGTCAAACGAATTTTCTGCATCAATTGATATGATCATGTACTTCTTTTCCTTTTGTATTTATATGGTGGATTACATTGATTGTTTTTATAATATTGATCCATCCTTGCATCCCTGGTATGAATCCTACTTGGTCAACATGCATTATTTTTTTTTATATGTTGTTGAATTTTATTGGATAAGATGTTGTTGAGATTTTTTGCCTCTGTTTTCATGAGAGATACTGGTCTATAATTATCTTTTAAAGTGATATCCTTGTATTGTATAGATATGAGGGTTATGTTTGTTTTGTAATGAGTTCAGGAGTTTTCCATCCTTTTTTATATTCTGAAATCATTTGAGTAAAATTGGTATCTGTCCTTCTCAGAATGCTTGTTAAAATTCACTATTAAAACCATATGGGGAGCCAGGGCCTGATGGCAGCTAGAGTGGAGATGCGGTGAGGTTTGCTATCAGCAATACCACAGAAGACCAGGCAAAGCAGATTCAAGGCAGAGCTCCAAAACTTGGAACGACATAGATAGGAATTTTTAAAAGGTTTGAATGCTTAGAGCTAATTGAACTTCGGGAAAAAAAAAAAAGAAATCTTGTACTTTTGAATCTGCCAGGTTCGATAGCCCGGAGCCGACAACTTGGGAGAGACCAAACAGCAAGGCCAAGTAGGAGAACAGACACATAACAGAAAAACACCATGGGAACCTTGGAGCAAATGCAGACAAAGCACTTTGCCGGTTTTGCTTTGTTTTGATTCTTTTTTTTTTTTTTGGTACCTGTTCGTTTGCCACCTCCACTGTTTGTGCACCTCCATTCTTGTACCTAGAGGGGGTGCCTGAGTGAGTGGACTGTGCCACCTTCACCACTGGTGGGCTCTTATGCCATGCATGCACACAGATACTCTCAGCACAATTCCGGCCCAGAAAGTTTTTTTTTTTTTTTTTTTTCTAATATGGAAAAGCCAGAACAAGAGGAGCAGAGAGGGAAAGAGTATAAAAACTAAACAGATCAAAAATTAAATTAAACGCATAACAACTAACAGTGAAATCTTGAAATCTATCAGACAGCTTTAAAGAAAATAAGCTGGAAGAGGACATTAAAGTCATACTGATATTAGGCTACAGATTTTTTTTTTTTTTTTTTCGCTCCT
>NW_006408685.1:419421-426444 GCF_000296735.1 Chrysochloris asiatica | reverse complement strand
GAGAAGGAATTCAGAAAAATGATTATAAAATGTTTCAAAACACTTTACAATGGAGTTGAGAAAAAAAAAGGAAGAAGTCAGGAAAGCACTACAGGAACAATCAAATAATTTATATACAGCATTGGAAACAATTTGAAACCTACAGAAAGAGGTTAAAATGATCTATAATAGAATATCAGAAATAGACAATAGACTGAAAGGGCACAGGAGTAGAATAGAAGAGATGGAAGGCAGATTCAGTAGTCTGGAAGACAAATCTCTCAATAATTCTAAGATAGAAAAGCAAACAGAAAAAAGGATAAAAGTATCTGAAGAAGGTCTGAGATTCATGCTGGACAACATGAAGAGGAACAACTTAAGAATTATCAGCATTACAGAAAAGAAGAACGACACAAGTCCACAGAGGAATTAGTTGAAGAACTGCTGGAAGAAAATTTCTCTAACATCCTGATACGTGAAAAGATAAACATTGAAGAAAGTCAATGAACTCCAGGAAGGATAGACTCCAAAAGAAAATCACTGAGACATATCATAATCAAGCTCTCCAAAATCAAAGATGATTAGACACTACTGAAAACAACTAGGGAAAACAGAAGTGTTATATACAAAGGCAAGAAAGTCAGATTAAGCTCAGATCTCACAGCAGAAACCATGCAAGTAAGAAGGCAATGGGGAGAAAAATATAAAACTATGAAAGATAAAACAACAACAACAACAACAACAAAAAACTACTAACCAAGAATCCTTTCTCCAGCAGAGCTATCAGTCAAATACAACAGTGTAATAAAAACATTCCAGGATAAACAGAAGCTAAGGGATTTAGCCAAAGTCAAGGTTGTACCACAAAACATCCTAAAGGAAGTTCTGTGGACTTAGAACCAACAAGAGCACACAACAATCAGATATTAAGATACATGGTAGTGCCTTCCAGAATTAAATCGACAGAAGGAAGAATCAAGAAGAGAACAAAACAATAAGAACAAACTCAGAGAATCTGGGAGGTCAGTCTATGATCAAAACAACTACAATGTAAAAGAAGGTAATCACGTAGGTACAGAGATCCAGATGGTGATAAGGTCAGGAAGATCACAGGATAAAATAGACTACACTAAATGGAGGAAAAGTTAATGGACTGTAAAGTAACCTCAAAGAAAATAAACACTTCACAACATACCAAGAAAATGAAAATCCAAGAAAAATATGGAAACATTGAAACTATGAGGAAACTCACAAAACAAGAGCACAAAAAGCCTGAACTCAACAAAGGAAGACACACAGAACAAAGAAAGCAGCAACAGCACACACATACAAACAAACCAAAATGGTGGCAATTAATCCATACCTATTGATAATTATAATGAATGAAAATGGATTAAATGCAGTAGTTAAAAGACGGAGGGTGGAAGAATGGATTAGAAAACAAAATCCTTCAATATGCTCTCTGCAATAGACACATCTCAAACACAGAGACAAAAACAGATTAAAAGTCAAAGGATGGAAAAAAATATACCAAGCTAATTGCAATAAAAAACAAGCAGAAATGGCAGTACTAATCTCTGATAAAATAAACGTTAAAGCAAAAAACAACATATTAGATAAAGATAGACATTAGCTCATGATTAAAGGGACAATTGAACAAGATGACATAACCATAATAAATATCTATGCTCACAAAGAAAGTGCTCCAAAATACATAAAGCAAACTCTAATTGATTTGAAGAAAGAAATAGATGGATCTACAATAATAGTGGGTGACTTTATTACACCACTTTCAAAAATGAAGAGAACAACCAGAAAGAAACTTGACAAAGATAGAGAAGAAGCAAACAACACAATCAGCCAACTGGACCTCATAGATGTGTACAGAACATTCAATCCAATAAAAGCACAATACACATTCTTTTCCAGTGCACATGGACTATTCTCCAGAATAGACCATGTCTTAGGCCACAAAACAAATATCCATAAATTTACAAATATCAAAATACTACAAAGCATCTTCATAGACCACAATGCTATCAGATTAGAAATTAACAATCTGAAGACCAAGGAAATAATAGTCAAATACATGGAAACTGAATAACACTGTACTGAAAAATGACTGGGTAGTAGAAGAAATTAAACTTGAATATACAAAGTTTCTAGAAACAAATGAGAACGAAAGTACAACATACCTAAATCTTTGGGAATTAGTGAAAGCAGTGCTGAAAGGACAATTTATTGCATTAAATCCACAAATCCAAAATGAAAAAAGAACCAAAAGTAACACATTGACACAGCATTTACAACAATTAGAAACAGACCAAGAGAGAGCCTACAGTCACCAAAAGAAAAGAAGTAATAAAAATTAGAGAAGAAATAAATGAGATGGAAAACCGAAAAAAAAAAAACTATAGAAAGAAACAATAGGAAAAAAAGCTGGTTCTTTGAAAGGATTAACAAAATTGACATATCACTGGTAAACCTAACAAAAGAAAAGAGGGAGAAGATACAAATAATATGCATTAGAAAACACATGGATGATGTCACAACAGAACCAAAGGAAATCAATAGGATAATGACAGAATACCATGAAGAGTTGTACTACAACAAATTTGAAAACTTAGAAGAGATGGATACATTTTTAGAAATACACAACATACCTAAGCTTACAGTGAAGTAGAAAACCAGAACAGATTCACAACAAAAGAAGAAATTGATCAAATCATCAAAAAACTCCCAACCAAATAAAGTCCAGGTCCAGACGGCTTCACAGGTGAGTTCGACAAAACATTCAGGGAAGAGCTGTCACCAATTCTACTCAAATTATCCAAGAATACTGAGAATGCAAAACTTCCTAATACATTTTATAAAGCTAGAATAACCCTCATACCCAAAGAAGGGAAGGACCCCACTAAGAAAGAAAATTATAGATCAATATCTCTCATGAACATAGATGCAAAAATTCTCAACAAAATCTTAACCAACAGAATCCAGCAGCACATCAAAAAGATAATACATCATGATCAAGTGGGGTTCATATCAGGGATGCAAGGACGGTTCACCATTAGAAAAACGGTCAGTGTAATCCACCATAAAAATAAGAAAAAAGAAAAGAACCACATGATCATATCGATTGATGCAGAAAAGGAATTTGACAAAATACAACATCCATTCCTGATACAAACTCTCAACAAAGTAGGAATTGAAGAGAAATTCCTAAACATAATTAAGAGCGTATATACAAAACCTACATTAATCTCAGTGGAGAGAAACTTGAAGCCTTCCCTCTACGAACAGGAACCAGACAAGTATGCCCTTTGTCACCACTCCTATTCAATATTGTGCTGGAAGTCTTAGCAAGAGCTATATGGCAAGACATGGAAATTAAAGGCATCGAAATTAGCAAAGAGTGCTGGGAGCAATGAGGGTAGAGGACAGCTTTGATTTACTGCTTGACACAGTCCAGTAAATAGTAGAGTAGTCTGCAAAACAGATAGCTCTCAGAAGTTGCTTTCTACCTTCTCTATAGAGTAAACTTAATTTTACTTATAAATATATATATAATTTGGCAATATTCTCAGCTTTCACTATGAATTCTACAAACCTTAGGAAAAACTAGCTTATCAGCAATTGCTTTCAGCCTTGGTGCATTGAATACAAAGAGAAATTGTGTAAATTACTCCTTTTCATTAGAAAACCTAAGTAAATGCATTTGTGAGGCCACAAAAGCAAATAGCATATTAGAGTCAAGCTGACCTACCCCCATAAATCTCACCACAATTAGTCACTAGCTAGAATTCTCAACCCCCTACATACAAGCAACTGCGTAAATAAGCAGACAATTATGAACTTAAGTGAAGGACAGTTTTGACTTAATAATCTACACTTCTTGCAGCAAGTAGCCAGGTTGGGCTTTATGCCACATAGCTTCCAAGTGATTTAATGAATACCTTTATTATAAAAATAATAGCACATTATGTAGGATAGAAAGTTTATAGTCTTTTAGTAGAAACAAGAAGAAACAGTTTTATCTCATACTGGGAAAGAACATGGAGGTCAGTCTGAACATCACAGAGTATTCTTGTTAAGGCTGTCTAAGGACCAGGTGCAAGAATGTTGTGACTAACTGCGTAATAATTCAAGAAAAGATAAAAGTGTCAATGCATGTACTGTGTAATTTTAAGTATAAAAAATAAAGACTTGCTGAACTGGGCTGGCAGAAGCGGGAGAAGAAGCAGAGAGCAGGAGGGAGAAGGCAGACAGCAGAGACAACAGACAGCAAAGAGCAGAGGGCAGACGGCAAAGAGAACAGGAAGCAGAAGCAAGGGCAGAAGCTAGAGAGCATAGGCGGACAGTACAGTAGCAAGTTGAAAAGCCTTTCGATTGTATTCATTCATTTCTTCCCCTGACATTTCCACGTATTCGCTCGTGTCCCACTACCCCCGCGGAGGGCAGGAACCCCACAAAAGAGGGAGTAAAACTTTCTCTATTTGCAGATGATATAATCCTATACATGGAAAACCCAGAAGACTCAGCAAAAACCTACTAGACCTCACTGAACTATTCAGCAAAGTGACAGAATATAAGATCAACATACAAAAATCAGTTGGATTCCTCTATACCAAAAACGACAACATTGAAAATGACATAAGTAAAAAAGTACCATTTCAAATAGCCACCCAAAAGATAAAATATGTAGGAATAAATGTAACCAGAGAAACAAAGGACTTATACAAAGAAAACTACAAAACATTACTACTAGATACAAAAAAAGACATACAAATATGGAAGAATGTACCATGTTCCTAGATAGGAAGACTTAAATTTGTGAAAATGTCAATAATGCCCAAAGCAATTTACACATATAATGCAATCTCAATCTAGATTCCACCGACATTCTTCAAAGACATGGAAAAAATATTTACAGACTTTATATGGAAAGGAAAGAGACCCAAAGCACTGATTAAGAAGAAGATTATGGTTGGAAACTTCTCACTACCCCACTTCAAAATTGATTACAAGGCTACAGTTGTCAAAACAGCTTGGTACTGGTACAATGAATGATCCATTGATCAGTGAACAGAATGGAGAATCCAGAAATTAACCCATCCACATACAGACAAATAATTTTTGAAAAAGTACCTAGATATATCATATTGGAAGGTTATAGTCTCTTCAACAGATGGTGCTGGTAGAACTGGAAAGCAATAAGCAAAACATTGAAATAAGACATTCACCTAACGCCTTATACAGCAACCAACTCATCATAGATTAAAGGAATAAATATGAATCCCAGAATTATGAAGGCCATCAATGAAAAAGTAGGGACAAATGTGAGGGCACTAATTCAGGGAATACACAGACTATTAAACATTTTGAAAACTACACAAACAAAAGTAGACAAAATAGATGATTGGGACATACTAAAAATTTTAAACTTATATGCATCAAAAGACTTCACCAGAAGAGTAAAAAGGGAACCAACAGTATGGTAAAACATCATTTTCAATTACACATCAGACAAGGGTTGTTGTTGTTGTTAGCTGACATCAAGTAGGTACCTACCCATAGCAACCTTATGCTCATCTCTAAAATATATAGGTAACTACAACACCTCTGGAGTCCTGGTGTGACACAGTGGGTTAATGCATCAGACTACAAAGCCATTTGAACTGCAAGGTTGGCAGTTCAAGCTCACCAGCTGTTCCTCGAAAACCCTATACAGGGTGGCTATGGGGCTGAACTGACTTGACAGCACTTCACAACACCACAACAAACAACACCTCTAGAAGAAAAAGACTCATCACCCAATTATAAAATGGGCAGAGGACATGAACAGACACTTCACCAAGGAAAAGATCCAGGCAGCCAAAAAACATATGAAGAAATGTTCACAATCACTAGCTATTAGAGAGATGAAAATCAAAAACAACAATGAGATGTCATCTTACACCAGCATTAACAGCAAAAATTAAAAAAGTAGGTGACAATAAATGCTGGCAAGGATGTGGAGAGACTGGGATGTTCCTGAACTGCTGGTGGGATTGCAAAATGGTCCAACCTCTCTGGAAAATAGTATGGCGCTTCCTCAGAAGGTTGGAAATAGAAATACCTTTAGAGCCAGCAATTCCTCTACTTGGTATTTATCCACAAGAAATACAAGCCATAATATGAGCAGATATAAGCACACCAATGTTCATAGCAGCACTATTATAATAGCAAAAAAGATGGAGACAAGCTAAGTGCCATCAACTGAAGAATGAGAAAACAAACTGTGGTACATACACACAATGGAATATATTATGCTACCTTCAAGACTAACAAGGAAGCTGCAAGCCACCGCATAACATGGATGAACCTTGAGGACATTATGTTGAGTGAAATTTGTCAGTCACAAAAGGAGAAACACTGCATAGGACCACTACTGTAAAAGACTAAGAAAAAAAAATCATAAAAAAAGGGCGGGGGGATTCTCTGCTGGTTACTGGGATGTGGGAGGTGGAGTGAGTGGGGGAGGGGAAGATGGAGCGCAGGGCAGGGATTAGACAAAGAATAGTTTGAGTGCTAGGTAGGGAGCAATACACAAGAAGGGGAAGGTGAATGGAAGAACAAAGCACACAGGAAAACAATTAGGTTTGCATGAGCTAATTGGAACAGAGGTAAATAATGATGTATACACAAACTTGGAACAACAAGGCTCTGGGATACAGGGATTGAGACATGGTTGGAATGGAGTAAAGGGAGGAAATAATGTTAAAACGATTGGCTGTCTTTTGAATCTTGGTTTCCCTGGTATACCATTATAAAATACACACTGGAGGGGAAGAGGAAGGAATAGCCAGAAATATCACCATCGAAAACTTGTAAGTCCGTCTTCTTCCTGTAGCTGACTGGAATATCTTAAATGGGACTACAATGTTCCCAGTGAAGGAATCTTCCTGTAGCTCCTCTGCATTATATAAGACCATAGATAGAATCCTTAACCACATCCAGAATCTTCTGAGGTGGGAAATTTCCACTTGAAAGGACAAGCAGACCAGC
>NW_006408685.1:414730-419295 GCF_000296735.1 Chrysochloris asiatica | reverse complement strand
CAGGAAAAATACAAAACCATATAGGCAGTCTGACTGATTGATACAAGAACAAGCAAGTTGCTCACCCAGGAGACATCATCAAGACGTCTCCTCAGGACAAAACCCCTTCCTAGACTAAGACTCAATGGGAATACATGCTCTGATTGGTGACCACGTGTGTCATCAATAAGGGTAAGTTAGAGAAAAACAGCAATGAAGTTGCAAGTAAAATTTTGTGAATCAGAGTGGAGACTTGGTCAGCCAGCAGTGTGGCAAGACCTGGGGACTCTTGGACCCAGAGTCAGTGGCATAGCCACAGAGCACTAGAGTGGCGAGTGAAGCGTAGTTCAAAAGAGGGAACAAATCTTACAGAGAGGATAATTCCCACTCCCTCCATACACAGAGTAGACTGGGTTGGGCAACTTGGACATTGGCCACCCAAAATGAGTAGGGATTACAAAGGCAAGAAGTGACTGTCTTACAAGCTTTCAAGAGGGAGCCTAGATCCAGAGCACTCCAGGAAGGTAGAATCACCACTGAGTAGTATCCAATCTTTCTGGGCAGGGCTAATGAAAAGATATGGGGATAGGTCTCTTGTGGTACAATGGTGAGTAATTGTTATCAGGACTGACTGTGAGTGCTGAAAATGTAAGGGTGGATGCTTTGTAGCAAAATGAGGTTTGTGACTGACTTTGCAGTTCAGGAGCAGATGTCCCTAGAACCATCAAGGGAGTTTGAGACCCTAACCAGAGAAGCAGTAATGACAGAGATGGAGGCAAAGACGAAGACGAGGAGAGATGAAGCAGCCAGAGACTCTAGACCCAAAGAGGGAGAAGGGCTGTGTGCTGACCACAGGGGGGCAGGCTTGCAGGGTATACCCTTTGATTTGTTGATGATGCATGGAGGGGATTGTAACCATGGCAATGAAATGATATATGACAGCATGAATGTAAAACTAATGTTCTTCCATGTAAATTATCACATAATTCACAATAAAACATTTTTTTAAAAAACCATCTGGTCCGGGACATTTTTTTTTTTTTAATGAGACTTTAAAATGACCTGATCAATTTGATCTTTGTTTATACGTTTGTTCACATTTTCCAGTTTACTCTCTGTTTGTTTAGGTATGTTGTGTTTTCCTAAAAATTTATCCATTTCTTCTAGATGTTCAAAATTTTTGGAGTACAACTTTCATAGTATTCGCTTATTATCCTTTTTCTTTCCTTTGGGTCTGTTATATCATCACACATATTGTTTATTATGTGTGTTATTTCTAACCATAGATGAAGTGATTCCTTTGAGTTCTGGTGTTGGAGGAGAATATTGCAAGGGCCATGGGCTGCCAAAGGAACCAATAGAACAAGGGAGAAGAGCAGAAGGAGAGATCCTACCGATAGAAGCAGTGATGCCTGAGACGGAGGCAGAGACGATGATGTGTAGAGATGGAGCAGCTGAGGACTTTAGACACAGAGAGGGAGAGAGGATGTGTGCTGATGACCGGGGGGGCGGGTGGGGGAGCCAGGCTTGTAGCAACACCCTTTGGTTGGTTGGTGATGCATGGAGGGGATTGTAACCATAGCAATGAAATGATGTACAATAGGATGAATGTAAAACTAATGTTCTCCCATGTAAACTATCACATAATTCACAATAAAATCTTAAAAAAAGAACCAATAGATCCGTTTTGGAAGAAGTTCAGCCAGAATGCTCCTTAGAGGCCAAGATGGCCACACTTCGTCGCTCATACTTTGGCCATATTGTCAGGAGGGAGCAGTCGCTGGAGAAGAATCTCATGTTTGGTAAGGTGGAGGGTCAGAGAAAAAGAGGAAGACCCCCAACGAGATGGATTGGCCAAGTGGCAGCATCAATGGACTCAAGCGTGGCAACAATAGTGAGGTATGTCCAGGATCGGGCAGTGTTTCATTCTGCTGTGCATAAAGTCACTATGGGTCAGTATTGACTCAATGGCACCTAACAACAACAACTAACACCTCTTTTGTTAGATTTGCCAATGATGGGTCCATTTTATTAATCCTTCAAAATAATATGCTTCTTGTCTTGTTGATTACATTAGTTTTCTAATTTATTTATTTATGCTCTAAATTTTATTATTTCTTTTCTTCTGTTAATTGCAGGCTTACATTGCTGGTGTTTTTCTAACTGCTAGAGATAATGTGTTGATTTTGATTCTTTCTCCTTTCCTTTTTTTTTATTGCCCTACCCTTTCTTATAAGGAGCTCTGCTAACCTCAAGCGCGGCAGTTCGAAACTACCAGCGGTTCCATGGGAGAAAGATGAGGCGTTCTGCTCCCGTAAAGATTTACAGCCTCGGAAACCCTATGCAGGGTCACTATGAGTCGGAACCGACTCCAAGGTACTTAACAACAACAACAACAACAACAACCCTTTCTTATATATTGCTCTTCACGTTACTCAAGTTACAATGTGTCTACCCTCTAACTAGTGAGCTAGTCTTCCTTTCCTCCCACACTTGGCAATCATCAAAGAATATTTATTTTTTCTCCTTCAAGCTCTTGGATATTTTGGGGATTAATTATGTCGAGAAATTTCCCTTCAATTCCTACTTTGTATATATATATATATGGTGTTTGTGGTGCCATCAAGTCGGTCCCAACCTATCACAACCTTATGCACTGCAGAATGAAACACTGCCTGATTCTGGGCCAACCACACTTCTGTTGACACACCTGAGTCCATCGATGCTGTCAATTGGCCAATCCATCTCGTTGGGGGCCTTCCTCTTTTTCTCTGACACTCAACCTTACCAAACATGATATCATTCTCCAGCAACTGGTCCTTCCTGACAATATTTCCAAAGTATGAGAGAAGAACTTTGGTCATCCTGGCCTCAAAGGAGCAATCTGGCAGCACTTCTTCCAAAATGGCACCTTCAACACTCTCCTCCAACACCATAACTCAAAAGCATCAATTCTTCAACGGTATTCCTTATTCACTGTCCAGCTTTTGCATGCATATGAAGTTATTGAAAATATCATGGCTTGAGTCAGGCGCACCTTAGTCCTCAAGCTGACATCTTTGCTCTTCAACACTTTAAAAAGGACTTGTGCAGCAGAATTGCTAATGCAATACGTCATTTGATTTGTTGACTGCTGCTTCCATGAGTGTTGATAGTTGATCCAAGAAGAATGAAGTCCTTGACAACTTCAATCTTTTCTCTGTTGATAAGTATATTATTTATTGGTCCAGTGGAGAGGATTTTTGTTTTTTGACTTTCAGATGTAATCCATACTGAAGGTTGTGGTCTTTGATCTTCATCAGTAAATGTTTTAAGTCCTCTTCACTTTCAACAAGCAAGGTTGTGTCATCTGCATATCGCAGGCTGTTGATAAGTCTTCTTCCAATCCTGATGCCACGTTTTTCTTCATATAACTCAGCTTCTCAGATTATTTGCTCAGCATACAGTTTGAATAAGTATGGTGAAAGAATACAACCTTGTCGTAAAACCTTTTAAATTATTAAACCATTCAGTGTTCCCATGCTCTATTCGAATAACTGCCTCTTTGTCCAGGTACAGATTCCTCACGAGCATAATTAAGTGTTCTGGAATACTCATACTTTGCAATGTTGTCCACACAATCAAAAGCCTTTTTGTATTCAATAAAGCACAGGTAAACATGTTTCTGATATTCTCTGCTTTCAACCAAGATTCATCGGACATCAGCAATGATATCTCTCGTTCCATGGCCTCTTCTGAATCTAGCTTGAACCTCTGGAAGCTGTCTGTCAATTTATGATTGTAGCCGTTTCTGTATAGCCTTTAGCAAAACTTTACTTGCATGGGCTACCAAAGAGATTGTCCAGATGATTTCCGCATTCCGTTGGGTCACCTCTCTTTGAATGGGCACAAATATGGTTCTCTTCCAATCAGTCTGCCAGATAGTTGTCTTCCAAATATCTTGGCAGAGATGAGTGAGTTCCTCCTGTTCAGCCTACCTTTCTTGAAAGATTTCAATTTTTATTCCATCAATGCCTGGTGCCTTATTCTTTGCCAATTCCTTCAATGCACCTTGGAGTTCCTCCTAAAGTATCATTGGCTACCTCATGAAATGGGTGAACATCAACCAAATCTTTTTGGTACAGTGACTCTGTGTATTCCTTCCATCTTCTCTTGATGAATTCTGCATCATTCAATAATTTGCCCAGAGGATCTTTCAGTAACGAAAGTTTAGGCTTGAATTTTTTCTTCAGATTCCCCCGGCTTGAGAAATGCTGAGTATGTTCTTCCTTTTTGGTTTTCTGATTTCAGATCTTTGCACATTTTGTTGTAATGTTTGGCTTTATCTTCTCGTGCTGATCTTTGAAATTTTCTGTTCAGTTCTTGGACTTCCTCATTTCTTCCATTTGCTTTAGCATCTCTACACTGGAGATCAAGTTTCAGTGTCTCTTCTGACATCCATTTTGGCCTTTACCTTCTTTCTTGTCTTCTTAATGACTTTTTTTTTTTTTAATTAAATGTTTTTATTTTGCATTGAGTGAAAGTTTACAGGGCACATCATCAGCTTCACATTCAACCATTCATATAGCTTGTTTCATTACATTGAT
>NW_006408685.1:376213-412990 GCF_000296735.1 Chrysochloris asiatica | reverse complement strand
AAGTGCCTTCGAGTCGAAGCCGACCCATAGAGACCCTGTACAGGGTTTCCGAGGGTGTAAATCCTTACGGGAGTAGAAAGCCTCATCTTTCTCCCTCGGAGCGGCTGGTAGTTTCGAACCACTGACCTTAAGGTTCGCAGCCCGATTCGTAACCACTACGCTACCAGAGCTCCCTGTAGGTACATGGATATAATCCTATCACAGACAACATTGTACCTCATGACTGATCTGGATATGTTCTTTTTGACGATGAGTGCCATACCATTCCTCTTCAATTTGTCATTCCCGGCATAGTAAACCATGTGGTCGTCAGATTCAAAATGGCCAATACCAGTCCATTTTAGTTCACTAATGACTAAAATATAGATGCTTATGTCTTCCATTTCATTTTTGACAACTCCAATTTTCCCAGATTCATACTTCCTACATTTCATGTTCCGATTTTCAATGGATGTTTACAGCTATTTCTCTTCATTTTGAGTTGTTCCCCATCAGTAAATGAAGGTTCTGCAGGTCTTTCTTCCACGAGCTTTACTCCATTCACTTTATCATGGTCAACTCTACTTTGAGGAGGCAGCTCTTTTTGAGTGCCTTCCAACCTGAGGGTCTCATTTTCTGGCACTGTATCTGACAGTGTTTCTCTGCTATCCATAAGGATTTCAGTGACTAAATATTTGGAAGTTGTTTGTCACTCTTTCTTCGTAGTCTGTCTTTGTCTGGAAGCTCATCTGAAACATGTCCACCATGGGTGACCTTGCTGGTATTTAAAATACCGGTGGCATAACTTTCCGAATCACAGCAACACTTCCCCCCTTACCCATTCATCCTATGCCTCAATCCATTGTATCTACACACAGAAAACTGTTGGTCCAATGTTGTGTTCCCATGTCTTCACCTATTTTCATCATTCTTCTGCCACCTTCTCTTTTCTTGTATATTGCCCTCCCTGTCATCTTAGCTAAGCTGTGTCCAGCCTCCAGTTAGTAAATTACTTGCCCTTATTTTCTACCCTTAGTCACCATCAAAGAATGTTTCTTTTATTCTGGAAACATTTTCTTAATCTTTTACAATAATGGTCTTATACAATATTGGTCCTTTTGTGATTGACTAGTTTCACAGCATAATATCCTCCAAGTTCATCCAAATTGTGAGATGCTTTGCAAATTTTCCGTTATTCTTTAACACTGAATATTATTCCATTGTGTGTTGAACCAAAGTTTATCAATTCTTCCACTGTTATGAACTTAAGATGTCTTTCTCTCTCTCTTGCGCTTTTTTTTTTTTTTTTTTTTGCTGTGATGAACATTAGTGTGCATATGTCTGCTTGTGATCTGGGTCGTGTTTCTTGTTGGTATATACCAAGTTGAGTGATTACTGGGACATAAGGCATTCCTATTTCTAACTTTCTGAGTAATCACCATATCATTTTCCATAGTGGCTGAACTATTTTACAGTCCCACCAGCAATGTAGAAGAGTCTCATTCTTTGCACACCTTCTTCATCATTTGTTGTTTTCTGTTTTGTTTTTGTTTTTTTAAAGTTTCAATTTTAATGTTGGTGTGAGATGATATCTCATCGTTTTCATTTGCATAGCTCTAATCTCCAATGAGGAGTCCTGGTGTGACTCTATGTGTTAATGTGTTAGACTGCAATGTCAGTTTGAACTGAAAGGTCAGTAGTTCAAGGTCACCAACAGCTTCTTTGAAACCCTATATAGCATCGTGATGAGTTGGAACCAATTCAATGGCACTTAACAGCAACAGCAACGGCTAATGATTTTAGAGGGCTATGAAGAGAGCATAAATTTCATACCAAAACAAATCAAGGGCATCACAAAAAAAGGAAATTGTAGACCAATATCCCTCATGAACATAGATGCAAAAATTCTCAACAAAATCTTAGCCAATAGAATCCAACAACATATCAAAAATATTTTCTCCATTGATAAGAATGTTGTTTATTGGTCCAGTGGTGAGGATTTTTGTTTTCTTTACATTGAGATGCAATCCATAGTGAAGGCTGTGGTCTGTGATCTTCATCAGTAAGTATTTCAAGTCCTCTGCATTTTCAGCAAGCAAGATTGTATCATCTGCATATTGCAGATTGTTAATGAGTCTTGCTCCAATCCTGATGCCACGTTTTTCTTCATATAACACAGGTTTTCAGATTATTTGCTCAGCATACAGGTTGAATAACAATGTTGAAAGAATGCAACCTTGTAGCATACCGTTCCTAATTTTAAACCATTCAGTGTTACCATATATATTTTTTAACAACTAGTAAAAGGAGTCCTTGTCATTTGCAATTCTGCAACTTTACTTTTCCCTATTTTTGCTTAGAAGTTGTCTTAATTATAGATTGACTTCTCTGATTCTCTATTTTCAGTCTTGGAGTTTTCTTTTACTATGAATCTTCTATATCTGTATTCAATTTTGAGTGGAGCTGCTGTGCATGTCTATATCTGGTGGTTATCTGCTGTTGTTGGTTCTACTAAAGGACTCCCTTTAGTAATTTTTGTAAAATTGCCTTGGTTTTTATAAATTATTTTAATTTCAGTTCATGTGGAAATGATCTAATTTGGCTGTTGAATTTGCAGGGCACTTTTGCTTGATATATAATTCTTGGACGGTAGTTTTTTGTTTGTTTTGTTTTTTTCATTCAGAGTTTTGTATACATCTCCCCATTGCCTTCCTACCTGTATGGTTTCTGCTGAGCAAGCAGAGCTTAATCTTATTGGTTCCTTTGTAAATAGCTTTTAGGATTTTTTTCCATGTCTTAGTTTTTAAGAGTTTGATTTTAATAAGTCTTGATGATTTTTTTCGATGCCTATCTTCTGGGGACTTTGTTCAGTTTCTTGTTTGCTTATCTTCTCATTTTGCATCATGCTAGGGATATTTTCTTCACCTTTATTTTTGGTGCTTTTCTTTGTCTTTCTCTTCTAGAACTCCAGTCACACATAGGTTATTCCTCTTCATGTTGTAATGAATTTTAGGCTTTATACAGATTTTTTTTTTATTTCTCTTTTCTTATCATACTTTTAGCTTACTAGTATTGAAAGATTTCTCTTCAAGCTCATTAATCCTGACTTCCATTGATTCAAATCTTCTTCTTTGCCCTTTCAGTGTGTTGTCCATTTCTGATCTCTCAGTATCAATCTTCTGGGCTTCTGTTTGCAGGTTTTGCCTTGTCTCCAATCCTTTACCTATTTTTATTATTATTCCTATAGTACTTTTCTGAATTCTTCCTGTTTTTCTCAACATTTCCATCAATCATTTGGAGGCATCTAAATATAATTCTCCTTAATTCTTTTTCAGAAAGTTTCAGTGACCCTTTTTCCTCAAAATCATTTTCTAACTCTTCCTCTTGGTCATTTGTTTGAACTGTTATGTCTTGGTTCTTGATGTGAACAGAAGTTGAATGCAGTTTTAAAGGCATTGTTGTGTTGTTGTTTTTATATTAAGTTCATGAATGTATGTTAGTGTATTCTAAGGCACTCACCAACTACCTCATGGTGGGTGTTGTTAGGATATGAACTTTTATGCCATTCTTCATTCAAAAAAAACAACTCTGCATGAATTAAAGACCTAAATGTGAATTCCACAATTGCAAAGATCATCAATGAAAAAATAGAGACAAATTTAGGGGCTTTAATACAAGACACACACAGACTACCAAACATTGTGAAAATTGCACAAACAAAAAAAGACAAAATAGATGATTGAGGCATACTAAAAATTAGAAACTTATGTGTAACAAAAGATTTCACCAAGAGAGTGAAAATGGAATCCACAGAATGGGAAAAAATATTTTTCAATGTCACATCAGACAAGGGACTCATTTGTAAAATATATAGGAAATTGAAACACCTCTACAAGAAAATGACAAATAGCCCAATTGAAAAATGAGCACAGTACATGAACAGACACTTTACCAAGGAAGAGATTTGGGTAGCTAACAAATATATGAAGAAATGTCACGATCATTAGCCATTAGAGAGATGCAATTCAAAACAATAATGAGATATCATCTCACAACAACAATAACAGTGAAGCTCAAAAAAGCAGAGGAAAATAAATTTTCGTGCGAATGTGGAGACTGTGAACCTCCTACATTCTGGTGCAAATGGAAAATGGTCCAACCACTCTGGAAAACTGTATGTTGCTTCCTCATAACATTGGAAATAGAAATACCATATGTTCCAGCAATTTCTATATTTGGTATATATCCATAAGAAATAAGAGCCATTACAAAAGTGGATACATACACACCAATGTTCATAGCAGTACTATTCACAGTAGCAAAAAGATGGAGATAGCTTAAGAGCCCATTAATGGAAGAATGGATAAACAAATTTTGGTGCATATACACAATGGAATATTTTGCTACCTTGAAGAATAAAAAGGAAGCTGCAAGCCACCACATAACATGGATGAGCCTTGAAGAGATTATGCTGAGTGAAATTAGTCAGTTACAAAAGGACAAATATTGCATAAGACCATTAATGTAAAGCTTAAGAAAAGATACCCATACTAAAAGTTAAAAAACAAAACCTTCTGCATTGGTTACCTAGGGGATGGGGGGGGGGAGGGTGGTAGAACACAGGATGGGGATAGGCACATCATCTGTCAGGTGTTGGGGAGGATAATATACAAGAAAGTGGAGTGGAATAGAAGAATAAGGTAGATAGAGGAACACTGAGATAGATTTGCATAGGCTAAATGGGACAGAGATAAATAGTAATGTATGCTCAAACTTGGAATAACAGAGCTTTGTGACACAGAGATTGAGGCACAGTCTGAAGGGGTAAATGATGGGAAAAAATGATAAGATGCTTGACTGTCTTATTAATATTGGTTTACCGTGCCTACTATTATAAAATAGACACTTGTGTGGGGTAGAAAAGAATATCTGGAAACATGATTATAGAAAGCTTGCAAGCCTGTCTTAAGCCTAGAAGTGATTGGATTACCTAAAAGGGATTCTAGAACTTTTCCAGTGAAATAGGCTTCCTGTGGAACATTTGTAATGTATAAGACCTTAGCTGGAATCCTGAGGCCTATGCAGAACCTTCTGAGGTGGGACATTCCCACTTGAAAGAACAAGCAGATCAGCCTGGAGCAGGTAGTGTAACAGAAGATACTTCTTGAAATAAAGACCAGCAGGAAAAATTCAAAATGAAAATGGCAGTCTGATTGGCTACTACAAGAACAAGAAAGTTGTTCATGGGGGAGTCATCAAGGGAAGCAATTAATTCCCTTCAGGACAAAGCTGCCTTCAAAACGGAAACTCAAAAGGAATATATATGAAGGCATGTAAGCTTACTGGTGACCACATTGGTCTACTGGTGAGTGGAAGAGGGGTAAAGGCAGCAATGAAGATATGGACTGAGCTCAACCATGTTCCATAGACTCCTGTAGACCTGGAGATTATAGAGAGAAGAGGAAGTGCTGGTTGGTCCAAAATGTGGTGAGACCTGGGGACACCGAAGCCCATGGACAAGGAGGTATCCAAGGAGGGCTAGAGCTGACAGTGAAACCTCCAGATGAAATGAAGTGAGGAGAGACACACATGAACGCCAAACTTGTAGATAGTAGACTTTCGACATAGGTTAAATGGTTTGATGATCTGAACTGAATAGAGTATGATAAAAACTTAAAATTTTGATAAAGGAAACAAGTGTAAATTGCTATAATTTGATAAACTTGACCTGTCCTTATGAATGCAGTAGCTCAAAATACCAACTGAGGGAAGTAGCCTTCACATCAAGTGTCAATCATATCCCCTTTGTTTACAGGGTTGATAGGGATGGGCAACTTAGACATCGGCTACCTAAAATGTTATAAGGGGTGGTAATAAATGTACTATGTGACTGGCTTACAAGTATTCATGAGGGAATTTATTTTCAGATAGTGCAGGGGAAGGTAGAATCCCCACTGAATATTTTTCATCTTGTCTAGATGGGTCTGGTGAAAGGAGATAGGGATAATATTCTGATGATTGAGTAGTGAGTAATTGTTATTTTGACTAATTGTGATTGTCTCAACTCTAAAGGTAGACATTTTATAACAAAAAAAGGGGAAGTAGTTAATCTTCCAGTCCAGGAACAGAGGAACCTAGGACCATCAAGGGAGAACTGCATGAGCGGAATGTGTGACCCTATTATGAGAAGCAGAGACACTAGAGATGGAGGCTGAGATGAGGACTTGGGGAGATAGGGCAGCTGAGGAATCTAGACTCATGAAAAGAGAAACGCAGTGTGCTGGCGTCCAGGAAGCAGGCTTGTAGAATGTGCCCTTTGGTTATATAAATAGTTATATATTCCTGAGTGTTTTTTGTGTAGATCTCCCCCCAAAACAAAATAAAACAGAGGGAATCAAAGCAAATATGGTTGAATAATGATGCATGGAGGAGATTGTAATCATTGCAACGAAATGATGATTTTAAAATCGGGAAAAAAAAGGTATTTGCAATGAAAAATGTATTGGCCTTGAAAAATTCTGTCATATGATCTCCAAGATAATTTCTATCACCAAGACTGAAACTGAGGACATTATGTTGAGTGAAATTAGACAATCACAAAAGGACAAATATTGTATGAGACCAGTATTGTAAAAAAAAAAAAAAAAAAAAAAAGGTTTTCTTGCTAAAAGAAACAGTCTATGGTGATTACTAGGCGGTGGAATGGTGGAGGAGGGAAGGAATTATTCACAGCTTAGAGGGTAGACACATGGGTAACCTGGCAGGTAATACACAACAAGAGGGAAGTTCATGAAGGAAATATGAGGTAGCAGGAGACACAGGTAAAAAATAGAGGTAAAAAACTGTTTACTCATGATACATGGAGGAAATAGATTGCAATCATTGTAATGAAGTAAAGTACATGATTTGCTGAATGTAAAACTAATGATCTGCTCTGTAAACATCCACTCAATTCAGAATAAAAAGTTAAAAATTTAAATGTAAAAGTTCATGGAAAGAAAAGAAAAAATATACAAACAAAGTGAATGCAGCACTATAAAAATTACACAGAATGGTAATGGATTAAATGCACCATTCAAGAGACAGAGTAGCAGGATGGATAAGAAAATAGGATTCTACAATATGTTTTCCATAAGTGGCACAACTTACCACAAAGAAAAAAAAAAAAAAAAACTAGACTAAAAGTTAAAGGATGGAAAAACAATATCAAGCTAACAGCAATCAAAAATAGATGGAATGGCAATATTAGTTTCTGATAGTAGAGACATTAAGGTAAAAACTAACATAAGAAACAAACAAGGACATCATCTCATGATTAAATAATCAATTGAACAAGAGGACATAACCATAATAAATATATACAACTCAAATGAAAGCACTTCAAATTACATAAATCAAACTCTGAAATAATTAAAGAAATAAACAGAATATTCAACAATATTAGTAGAAGATTTGAGTGTACCATGTTTGATGAAGGACAGAACAAAGAGAAAGAAACTGAACCAAAACTCAGATGAACTAAACATAATCAACCAACTTGATTATGCAGCGCACACAACCCAACAATAGTATACTGCACATTCTTTTTCCAGTGCACATGAAACAGTCACCATAATAAACCACATATTAAGGCACAAAATCAGACTTAATAATATTTAAAATATCAAAATAGTTAAAAGCATCTTGTCAGATCACAATACTATATAATTAGAAATCAACAGTAGGAAATCCAGAGGGAAAAATACATGGAAGTTGAATAACATCTTGCTTAAAAGCTACTGAGTAATCGAAAAAGTAAGAATGAAATTTAAAAATTGAACAAAAATGGACATAAAACATATGAAACCTATGGGACACAACAAACACAGTGGTTACAGGACAATTTAGAGAAATAAGCACACGTGTTCCCAAAGAAAAAAGAACTGAACTCAACACATTAACAAAACATCTCAAAAAATTATGACTGCAGCAGTGAGCTCAAACAAAGCAATGCTTTTAGCTGATACGCATGTGAAAGCAAGATAATGAATAAATAGACAAAACAATAATTTATGCATTTGAATTATAGTATTGGCAAGAATATTAAATATAAAATGGACTGCAAGAACAAAGAAATCTGTTTTAGAAGAAACACAGCCCTGATGCTCCCAGGAAGTGAGATGGCAGCACTTCGTGTCAAGTGCTTTAGAGAGGTTATCAGGAGAGACCAGATCCTGGATAAGGACCTCATTATGTTTGTCATTGTTGTTAGGTTCCATCAAGTCAGTACCAACTCATAGCAACCCTATGCACAACAGAATGAAACACTGCCTAGTAATGGGCCAACCTCACAATATGCTACTTTTGAGCTCATTGATGCTGCCCCTGAGCCAATGCATCTCACTGGGAGGGTCTTCCTCTTTTTCTCTCACCCTCCACTTTATCAAACATGATAGCCCTCTCGAGGGACTGGACTTTCCTGATAATATGTCTGAAGTATGAAAGTCAAAGTTCCGCCATCCTGTCATCCAAGGAGCACTCTGGCTGTACCTCTTCCAACACAGATTGGTATTTTTGTTGTTACTGTTGTTGTTTTTACTTTTAATATTCTCCTCCAACATCATAACTCATGTGCATGAATTCTTCTATGGTCTTCATTATTCATTGTTCAACTTTCACACATGTATGAGGTTATTGAAAATATCATGGCTTGCGTCGGGTGCACCTTAATTTTCAAACTGACGTCTTTGCTCTTCAATACTATAAAGAGATCTTATGCAGAAGATTTGCCCAAAACAATAGGCCTTTGGTTTCTGGATTATTGCTTCCATGACTGTTGATGTTTGATAGGAGGAAAATTAAGTCTATAATAACTTCAATATTTTCTCCATTGGATGTTGTTTATTGGTCTCTTGGTAAGTATTTGTGTTTCCTTTACATTGATGTGCAACCCACAGGGAAGACTGTGGTCTTTGATCTTCATCGGTAAGCATTTTAAGTCCTCTTCAGTTTCAGGAAGCAAGGTTTTATCATCTTCATATCACAGGCTGTTAATGAGTCTTCCTCCAATCCTGATGCCACGTTTTTTCTCCATATAATCCACCTTCTCAGATTATATTCTCAGCATACAAATTGAATAAGTATGGTAAAGAATACAACCCTGGCACACACCTTTCCTAATTTTAAACCAATAGGTGTTCCCTTGTTCTCATCGAACAACTGCCTCTTGGTCTACGTGCAGGTTCCTCATGAGCACAATTAAGTATTCCAGAATACTTATATTTCACAGTGTTGTCTATAGTGTTTCATGATCCACACAATCAAAAGCCTTTGCTTAGTCAATAAAGCACAGATAAATGTCTTTCAGGTATTCTCTGCTTTCAGGCAAGACCCATCTGATATCAGTAATGATAGTCCTTATTCCAAGACCTGTTCTGAATCTGGCATTAATCTCTGGAAGTTCTCTTCAGTGTATGGTTGCAACCATTTTTTAAATTATATTTAGCAAAATTTTACTTGCATGTAATATTAATGATATTTTCAGGTGATTTCTGTATTCTGTTTGGTCACCTCCATTTGGAATGGGTACAAATATGTATTTCTTCCAGTAATTTGGTCAGATAGTTGTCTTCTAAATTTCTTGCCACAGATGAGTGAGTACTTCCAGTGTTGCATCAGTTTGTTGAAGGATTTCATTTTGTATACCATCAATTTCAGGTACCTTGTTCTTTGCTTTAGCCTTCAGGGTACCTTGGACTTCTTCCTTCATTATCATTGGATTTTGATCATGAGCAACCTCTAGAAATGGTTGAACATTGGCCATTTATTTTTGGTACAGTAACTCTGTGTATTCTTTCCATCTTCTTTTAATGCTTTCTGCATCATTCAATATTTTGCCCATAGAATCCTGCTGCTTGTTAAGTCAGTGAAAATTAGGAAGACACTCAATGAGATACAATGACTTAGAGGCTGCAACAATGAGCTCAAGCACACCAATGGTTGTGCAGATGGCAGGAGTTTGAACAAGACAGGTGTTTGTTCTGTTGTACATAGGATCATTATTAGTTGGAATTGAGTCTACAACATCTAGGATGGCTAAGACACACAAACACACATACAAAATAAATAAAAAGAAAATGACATTTGGAGGGAACGTGGAAAAATTGAAAGCCTCATCCATTCTGGTTTGAATGGGAAATGGTAGAGTGATTGAAGAAAACAATTTGCAATCTCCTCAAAAACCTAGAAGTAACACTACTGCCATTTGACCACACAATTCTACTCCAAGTTATATAACCTAAGGAAATATATAAATGTCATGAACTTACATATGAATGCCATGCTCATGGCAGCATTAGTCATGATAGCAAAAAGATGGAAACAACCTAAGTGTTCATCAACAGATGAATGGATAAGTAAAATGTTTTGTATGGAATACTATTCAGTGATACAGCAAAAGGAATTCACAAACCATATTACAATAAAAGTTGAAAGACATTATGTTGAATGAAATAAGTCAATCACACACAGAAAAATCCATACACATGCAATTTTATATATTCTCAATTTTATTAAATGAAATTAAATGAATAGCTAAATTTAAAGAAACTATTGTTCATTAGTAATTACCATGAATGGGAGTGAAGCAAAATGCTTTAACTCACTACATAGAACACATCTACTATATTTTGCTGTGTGGGAAAAGTAACCAAATGAGGTTGGGGTGTACACATATTAATGAACTATGGCACCAAGATGTACACAAGAAAAAAAACCACCACTTGCTAATTACTATGGCATACATGTTTTTGAAGCAACAACAAATGCAACCAAAAATATGAGTATAAATGGAAGCACATATGCATATATTGTTGTCATTGTTCAGTACTGTCAGGTTGATTCTAACATACAATGATCCTATATAGGGTTTCTGTGGAGCAGCTGGTGGGTTTGAACTACAGGTCGTACAGTTAGCATTCTAATGTTTATCCTTCAGCACCATACCAGGACTCATCAATATGTGTGTGTGTGTGTATGCAGATGTTGTTGTTAAGTGCCACTGTGTCAATTCTGACTTATGTCTTCATATCAAGCCGATATAAGGCTTGTGAGGAGTGGATGACGAGTTTGAAATGACAACCTTATGGACAGTTAAATCCGCCTTTTCCAGTGCTTATTCTACACTGCCACACCGGGATAAATATATATATTTAAAGAAAATATACATATGCATAGTTTATACAATATACATATATTGTCCTGGTTGTTGTTGTTGTTGTTAGGTGCCATTGAGTCAGTACCGATTCATAGCGACCCTATGCACAACAGAATGAAACACTGCCTAGTCCTGGGACAACCTCGCAATTGTTGCCAAGCTTGAGTCCATTGATGTTGCCACTCTGCCAATCCATCTCGCTGGGGGTCTTCTTCTTTTTCTCTGACCCTCCACCTTACCAAACATGATGTTGCCACTCTGCCAATCCATCTCGCTGGGGGTCTTCTTCTTTTTCTCTGACCTTCCACCTTACCAAACATGATTTCCTTCTCCAGCGACTTTTCCCTCCTGACAATATGTCCAAAGTATGAGAGATGAAGTTTGGCTATCCTGGCTTACAAAGGAGCACTCTGGCAATACTTCTTCCAAAACAGAGGTGTTTGTTCTTTTGTCAGCCTATGGCACTTTCAATATTCTCCTCCAACACAATAACTCAAAATCATCAATTCTTCTACAGTCTTCCTTCTTCACTGCTCAGCTTTCACATGAATATGAGGTTATTGAAAATATCGGGCTTGAGTCAGAATATATTGGGTCAGAATATATATTGTTCTAATAGAATATATATATATTTGGAGTCCTGGTGTGGTGCTGTTGGCTAATGCGTCAGACTGCAAAGTCATTTGAGCTGCAAGGTCGGTGGTTCAAGCAGACCAACTGCTCCTCCAAAACCCTATACAGGATCACTAAGGGCTGAAATCGACTCTATGGCAATTAACAACAAATATATATATATATATATTAAAATATGAGTAAGAAATTGCTTCCCAGTTCTATTAAAATGCCCATCCATCCACAACCATGGCTGATGACAACATTGATTGTGCACGTAAAATGATTCTGTCAAATAGACGAGTGACAGTGGGTTATGTGACAAATCACTTGCAAATAAACCAAGGCTCTGCATATGAAATAATCCATGGGGAACTAGGGCTGGAAACATTTGTGTGAGATGAATACCAAAACAACTCATGTAAGAGCATAAACAGAAACATTTTATGTTTGTTTTGAAAACAAAATTTGTACCAATACTCTTTGGAAAGTAAAAGTTCATCAAAAAATCATTACTGGTGATGAAACTTGAATTCATCACTACAAGCCAGAGAGTAAACAACAGAGTATGGAATGGAAACATTCTCAATCGCTGCCCAAGAAAAAGTTCAAAAATCAGCCATCAACTGGAAAATTGATGCTTACACTTTTCTGGGATTCTCAAGGGTCAGTATTGGAACACAGTCAGGAAAAACGGTTAACAATCAGTAGTATTCATTACAATGAGATGCTCAATGAAGAGCTGAAACCTAAATTTCAGATTAAACTCAGAGGACTGATATCCAAAGGTATTGGAATCTTGCATGACCACGTATAACCACACACCTCTGTCCACACTGTTGACACTCTGTAAAAACTTCCTAGAGGTGTTAAAGAATCTTCCCTATTGTCCTGCTTTTGTTCCATTGACCTTCCACCTGTTTGGTGCTCTGAAAGCAGTTCTTAGAGAATGAAGATGCACTTTGATAAAGAAGTGAAGACAGTGCTTCATTTGTAGTTTGCAGCTCAGCCTAAAGCATTTCTTAATAAGGAAATATGAAATCTTGTTGACAAATTGACAAAGTGTATTGAAAAGCAAAAAGATTTTGTCAAAAGTGATGTATTTGTCTTTTTCTAAAAAATTGATTCATATAAATACTAAAGTCAGAGTGTGGATACTTTTTGACTCACCCTCATATGTATGGATAGGTCATGGATAAGAAGACATAACTTTGTGAAAATATCAGTACTACTCAAAGCAACCTATAGGTATAATGCAATCCAAATCCAGAATCCAGGATTCTTGAAGAGATGGAAAAATTATCATGAATTTTATGCGGATAGAAAGGAGACATCGGATAAGCACAGCATTGCTTAAAAAGAAAAACAAAATTGGAAGCCTCTCACACCTAGATCTCCAAATTTGTCACACAGCCACAATGGCCAAAATAGCCTAATATTGGTACAATGAAAAATACATAAACCATTCGAACAGATTAAGATGTACAAAACAATCAAAATAACTTGTGAACTGAGAAGTTAATCCATCCACATACAGTCAAGTGATCTTTGACAAAGGGCCAGAACACATTCAATGGGGAAGACATATTCTCTTCAACAATGCTGGCAAAATTGGAAATCCATTTGCAGAAGACTGAATTAAAACATATATCTTACAACACATATAGAAACAAACTCAACATGAATTAAGAACCTAAATGTAAAACTTAAAACTATAAACTTCTAGGTTTTACATTTAGGTAGAGGTTGTATTACAGGACATGCATGCACTATCAAACATTACAAAAAACATATCAAACAGTAGATGACCTTTCGTCCTAGAAATTAGTTACTTATGTGCAACAAAAGATCTTGCTGAAAGAATAAAATATATAGAAAATTGCAACACCTCTACAGGAAAATCAACCAAAGTAAAAAAAAAAAAAAAAATTACACAGGACATGAGCAGACACTTCACCAAAGAAGATATTCAGGCAGCCAAGACACATATGAAGAACTGTTCAGGATAATTAGACATTGTTGTTGTTGTTAAGTACTATGGAGTCAGTTCCGACTCATACTGAGCCTTCACAGGGTTTCTGAAGCTGTAAATCTTTACAGGAGCAGAATGCCTCATTTTTCTCCGGCAGAACCGCTGGTAGTTTCAGACTGCTGACCTTAACGTTGGCAGCCTGACTCATAACCACTATGCTACCAAAGACATTAGAGAGATGTACATCAAAACAACACTGAACGTAGACTAAACACATCCACTGTAACTAGTAAAATGTACATCAAAACAACACTGAACGTAGACTAAACACATCCACTGTAACTAGTAAAATGTACATCAAAACAACACTGAGATATCATCACACACCAGCATTTTCAGAGAAATTCATAAAAAATAAAACAACAAATGCTAAGGGTTTGCAGACACTGGGACACTCCTACATTGTTGGTGGGACTGTAAAATGGCCCAACCACTATGGAAAATGGTATGGTGATTTCACAGAAAGTTGGAAATAGAAATACCGTATGACCCAGCAATCCATCTACTTGTATATATTTTCAAGAAATAGGAGCCAGAACAAAAGCAGATATACCCACACTGATATTCATTACAGCACTATTCACAAAAGAAAAAATATGGAGAAAGCCTAAGTGCCCATCAATGGAAGAACAGATAGCAAATCTTTCATAGATACATACAATGGAATAATATGCAACTTTGGAGAATAATGAAGAATCTGAAAAATACCTCATAATGTGAATGAACCTGTAGGACATTATGATGAATGAAATTAGTCAATCACAAAATGACTGTTGCATATTTGTATTAAAAAATACATATATTTGATGATTACCAGTAGTTCACTGGCCAGAGAGTAGACACTTGTCTAGCAATATACTAGAAAAGAGAATTTGGAAGAAAGATGAAGATAGGTGTAAATATGGGAAGTATACATGGACTAAAGGAAATAAAGGGAATATATATACACACACACACACACACAAACCTGGTGTGGCACTGTGGGTTAATGGGCCAGACTGCAAAGCCATTTGAATTACAAGATTGGTGGATCAAGTGAACCACTTAGTCTTCAGAAACCCTATGCAGTGTCAGTATGGGTCAGAATCGACTCAACGGCATTTAACAACAACAACAACATATACATAACTAAACTTGGAACAACAGTGTCGAGGATGTGGAGAGACTGGGGCACTCCTGCATTGCAGGTGGGACTGAAAAATGGTCCAACCACTCTGGAAAGCAATATGGTGCTTCCTCAGAAGGTTGGAAATAGAAATACCATTTGATCCAGCAATTCCTCTACTTGGTATTTACCCACAAGTAATATGAGCCATAACATGAGTAGATATATGCACATCAATGTACATAGCAGCACTATTTACAATAGCAAAAAGATGGAGACAACTAAAGTGCCCATCAACTGAAGAATGGATGAACAAACTGTGGTACATACACAAAATGGAATATTATGCTACATTGAAGACTAACAAGGAAGCTGCAAGACATCGCATAAAATGGATGAACATTGAGGACCTTATGTTGAGTAAAATTATTCCGGCAGAAAAGGAGAAATACTGCATAGGACCACTACTGTAAAAGACTAAAGAAAAGAACCTATACTAAAGGAGGTGGGGGTATTCTTTGTTGGTCACTGGAATGTGGGGGTGAGTTGAGAGGAGGGAAGGGAAGGTGGAACACAGGGTAGGGAATAGACACAGGGTAGACAGAAGAAAGGGGAGGGGTCAATACAGAAGAAGGGGGAGGGAATGGAAGATCAAGGTGGTTGGTAAAAGAATTAGGCAGGTTTGCAGGGGCTAAGCGTCTCTATGTGTCTTCCTGAAAGTAAGACCGACAGGAGAAACACAAAACAGTAAGGCAGTCTGATCCATTACTACAAGAACAAGCAAGTTGCTCACCCAGAAGACTTCAAGGCAAGTGGTGTGGTCCTCTCACTGCAAACCCCCTTCCAATATTAAGACTCAATGGGAATACATGCTCTGATTGGTGACCACGGATAAAGGGAAGTGAGGAAAAAATAGCATTGAAACTGCGAGCTAAGCCCTACCACATTCAATAGACTCCTGTGAACCCAGGTGGAGATCTGGTTGGCCAACAGTATGGCAAGAGCTGGGGTCTTCTGGGCCCAGAGTCAGTGACATAGCCACAGAGGACTAGAGTGGAGAGTGAAGCATCCAGCTGATAAGAAGAGAGGGCATATGGATAAGAACACCCACACTTGCAGATAATAATCACTTGACTTGACTTCAATGACTGGCTGGTCATAGCTCAACTAGAAGAAGAAAGAAGAGGGAAAAAAGAGTAATCTGATACAATTTGATGAACTTGACTTACATCTATGAATGTAGTAGCTCAAAAGAGCGAACAAATGTTTACAGCGAGGATCACTCCCACCCTTTCCATATACAGAGTATACAAGAATGGGCAACTTGGACATTGGCTACCCAAAACGAATGTGGCAAGAAGTGACTGGCTTACAAGTTTTCAAGAGGAAGCCTAGAGCCAGAGGGTGTGGAGGAAGGTAGACTCTCCACTGAGTAGTAACCAGTCTGTCTGAGCGGGACTTAAGAAAGGAGATGCAAATAGGTCTCCTGTGATAAAGTAGGGAATAATTGTTATCAGGACTGATTGTGAGGGTTGGAAATATAAAGGTAGGCATTTTGTACCAAAAGGAGGGGAGTGATCAACTTTGCAGTCCATGAGTGAAGGTCCCTAGAACCATCAAGGGATTAGAATGGAGTTCGAGACCCTACCCAGAGAAGCAGTTATGCCAGAGTTGGAGGCAAAGATGATGACATGGAGAGATGGAGCAGCTGGGGACTTTAGACCCAGAGATGGAGAGGGGCTGTGTGCTGACGACCGGGGGTCAGGCTTGCAGGGTATACCCTATGGTTGGTTGATGATGCATGTAGGGGATTGTAACCATGACAATGAAACGATGCATGATAGGATGAATGTAAATCTAATGTTCTCCCATGTAAACTGTCACATAATTCACAATAAAATATTAAAAGAAAAAAAGGATATCAGAAGAGACACTGAAACTTGCTCGCCAGCATGGAGACGCTAAAGCAAATGGAAGAATGAGGAGGTTCAAAAGCTGAACAGAAAATTTCAAAGGTCAAGTTGAGAAGACAAAGTGAAATATTATAATAAAATATGCAAATATCTGGAGACAGAAACCCGAAAATAAAGAACAAGCTCAACTTTTCTCAAGCTGGGGGGACTCAAGCCTCGACTTTCATTTTTGAAGGATTCTCTGGAAAAATTATTGAATGATGCAGAAAGCATCAAAAGAAGATGGAAGGAATACACAGAGTCACTATACCAAAAGGATATGGTTGATGTTCAACCATTTCAATAAGTAGCATATGATCAAGAGCCAATGATACTGAAAGAGGAAGCCCAAGGTGCATTGAAAGGAATTGGCAAAGAACAATGCACCAGGAATCGATGGAATAAAACTTGATATCTTTCAGGAAAATGAGGCAGCACAGGAGGCAATCACTCATCTCTGCCAAGAAATTTGGAAGACAACTATCTGGCAGATCTGTATTTGTGCCCATTCCAAAGAGAGGAGACACAATGGAACATGGAAATCATCAGACAATCTCTTTGATATCCCATGTGAGTAAAGTTTTACTCAATGTTATAAAGAAATGTCTACAAACATACATTGATAGAGAACTTGCAGAAGACGATCGGGAACGAGGGATATCATTGCTTACATCAGATAGATCTTGGCTGAAAACAGGGACTATCAGAAAGATGTTTACTTGTGCTTTACTGACTATGCAAAGGCTTTTAATTTTGTAAATCATGACAAGTTACGGACAACACTGTCCATATGAGTATTCCGAAACACTTAATTGTGCTTTTGAGGAATCTGTACCTGGACCAAGAGCCAGTTGTTCGAACAGAACATGGGAACAATGAATGGTTTAAAATTAAGATAGGTGTGTGACAGGGTTGTATTCTTTCACCATACTTTTTCAACCTGTATGCTGAGCAAATAATACGAGAAGCTGGGTTCTGTGAAGAAAAACGTGGCATCAAGATTGGAGGAAGACTCATTAACAACCTGCAATATGCAGATGATATAACCTTGCTTCATGAAAGTGAAGAGGACTTAAAATGTTTACTGATGAAGATCAAATAGCACAGCCTTCAGTATGGATTGCATCTCAATGTAAAGAAAACAAAAATCCTCACCACTGGACCAGTAAGCAACATTTTTCTTTAAAATGTTTAATTGTAAATTATGTGATACGTTACATGGGAGAATATTAGCTTTGCATACATCGTTTCATTGCCATGGTTACAATTCCCTCCTTGCATCATTAACCAACCAAAGGAATAAACAACATTCTTATCAATGGAGAAAAGATTATAGTGGTCAAGGACTTCATTCTTCTTTGATCAACTATCAACACTCATGGAAGCAGCCGTCAAGAAATCAAGCAAAGTATTGCATTAGGCAAATCTGCTGCACAAGACATATTTAAAGTGTTGAAGAGCAAAGATGTCAGCTTGAGGACTAAGGTGTGCCTGACCCAAGCCATGATATTTTCAATAACCTCATATACGCGAGAAAGCTGAACAGTGAATAAGGAAGACCGTGTAAGAACTGATGCATTTGAGTTATGGTGTTGTAGGAGAATATTGAAAGTGCCATGCTGCCTCCAAAAGAATCAACAGATCTGTGTTGGAAGAATTGCAGCCAGAGAGCTCTTTGGAGTCCATGATGGCCAAACTTTGTCTCTCACACTTTGGACATCTTGTCAGGATGGAACAGTCGCTGGAGAAGTATATCGTTTTGCTAAGGTGAAGGGTCAGAAGAAGAGGAAGACCCCCAGCCAAATGGATTAGCAAAGTGACAATATCAATGGACTTGAGTGTGGCAGCAATTGTGAGGTTGGCCTGGCATCAGGCAGTGTTTCTTTATGTTGAGCATAGGGTTGCTATGAGTTGGTACCAACTTGATGGCACCTAACAACAACAACAGATATATTCCACAAATATATGATTTTGAAAGAGGATAATTGTACATGAGTATTTACCTTCCCTGCATACACAACAGTGTAAAAAGGTGAAAACTTCCTAGCAATTATCAAACATCTAAAGGCAATGAGTTGATGGGCTTTAGCGCTCAGGATCATAGTCTCAGGTGACACCATGGTCAATTGGTAATATATCATTCACAAAGACAAAGTTCTACATCCTGCCTGTGTGAGTAGCATCTAGTATCTTGAGAGTACATGAGTGGCCATATAAAATGCATCTATTGTTCTCCCCATGTGCAGAAGAAAGCCAAGTGATATAAATTGAAGAGGCATAGAAACAATTATTCCAATAGACTAATGTAGCAAATGAATATCAATCTGAATTCTGCTACCAGAAAGAATAGATGGTGTCCTGCTGCAACTACCAACTGTTCTGAAAGGGATTACATTTGAGGGTTCCAAGTAGATTGGGAGAAAATGTGGAAAAAAACTCAAAACTGTTTAATTAAAAAAACAAAACTGGGTTTACTGGTCTGAAAGAGAGACTGGAGGAACCTGAGGCTAAGTCCTTGACCATGATTCACGTCTGGAAAGAAACACTATTGTTGCCCATTTTTCAGCCAAACAGTAGATAGGTTTATGCGGCAGTGAGGGGACAACAACGTTGGCAAGGTATGCTGACCATGAACTGTTCAATCATTCTGGTTCAAAATGTCAACATTTTCCTAATAAAAAAGTTGTGAATGGATAGGAAAGGGAGTAGAAAACAGGTGGGAATCATAGGGAGGAAGCAGGATAACTCTTGTTGAATGGAGGGGATTATAATCACTGAGCTGAAACAAAGTGTATGACTTTATTTAATGTAAAGATGATGATCTTGTCTGTAAAACCTCACTCAATTCACAATATAAAGTTTTTTTTAAATATTTGAATGTGAGATGGAGGGCAGTGTCAGAGGGATTTAAAGAAGTTGGTACTCACAAATACTTGATTACCATCAAAATGATTGACTTTTTTTTTTAAATGAGGTACTTTTTTTTGCTTTTTGATTCTTGTTTTTATTTGTTGAAAAGTAAAAGAAATAGCTAATTTTCTTGGTGTTGTTTAGATTCTCAAAAAGTGAGCATCAAACAGCAATAAATTTATTGTGAGCCTTTCATAATACTTTCCGTGATTCCACTGCAGAGATTATAGTCCTTGTTTTGGTTGCTCAAAGCACATACAACCTACACTGAACAGTTTGACATAAAATATATGTGCTTTAGCACCTTTACTGACTTGTTCCCTTAACTCCTGACAAAACTTTAAGTGCCTTGTGAATGCTGTTGTCATTAAGTGCTGTGGGTTAGGTTTCAAGTCCTAGGTTCCCTGTATAAGGTTTCCAAGGAATTGATGGTGAGTTTGAACCACCTATTTTATGGTTCAAACTGACTTCATAGTGGAGTGTTTATCCTACAGCACCAAACCAGAACTACAATAAGGATAAACAGTATTCAACTTCTTGTCTTCCTTATCACCATTTACTTCAAGAATCTTCACAAAGTACACACTTTTTGAATAAGCACCAGGGGACTTTTTAAGACTTTGTCTATTCATCTATTATGACATCATTCTGGTTCCTTCCTTCCAAAGCAGAATTAGTGATCAACATTTTTATTAAAACTCTTTTCTCAGTTACTTAGTAATTTTATATGAAGAATTCTGAATATCATGCTTTCATTCTTCATTCAAATTAGAAAAATTTCCCCATGTAGACAATCCTTTGGTAACTAATTGAAATATAATTTATTTTTTATTCAAAAGAGCAAAACCGAAAGTTCCATGTAATTATATGCACTAAATCAACCATTTTCTCATAAGCTGACATATGGACAAACTCTTTCCCAGTATAGTTAGCCTTTTGCACAATGAACGTGGTATCTGTATACTATGTAAAAATAACTATTTTTTGCTGAGTTTCATGCTAAATACCTTGTGCATGATCAGATAAACTGTCTCCTAATTGAAGTGAAGAAATGAAAAGGGGAAGAAAAAGCATTGTACCTTGTGTATCTTTTGATATTAGTCATGTAGGAAGTTGAAGGTTTGTTTACTCAAGGTTTGTTTACTCAAATCTGAAAAGCTGAATGCTTTATGAATCTATATATACTCAATTCACTCTGGCAATAATATAGTGCAACTTTAACCTGCCTTTTCTTTTGACTTTTTTTCTCTTTGTGATATAGAGAAATGGAAATTTTGAAGACTCTATTTCCAAAATTCTGGTATTGGTGTGGCGCTGCAGGATAATGCACTGGACCACAAGGTCAGTGGTTCAAACCCACCAGCTGCCCCTTGGAAATCCGATACAGAATTGCTATTATTTGGAACCACCTTGAGGGCACTTAACAACACCAATCACCAGTTTCCAAATTTCAATTATAGAGTCATAAATTGCTTTCTTTGTTGGTCAGAATTCTTGGACTTGGTTTACATGGTTTATTTATTTTCCAGAACAAGTAAGAGATAAATGTTCTCATTTATTCATTTATTTGGTTGTTTATTCTTTATTCAATAGACATTTATACAAAATAGAAACTTAAAATACTTTGAATACATGAATAGTTTTATACCTGATCAGTGCAAGACATTCCCCCGATCTTAAAATTTGTCATTTTCTCCTCTTTCGTTCTCTCTCTCTCACACACAAGTTACGTCATATTAAATTTTAATTTCAACTTGTATTTCTTGAGTATTAAAGTCCAAGATTTTCTATGTAATCTAGCTTATACAGTCAGTTCTCCATATCTGTGCAATATGCACCCTTGGATTCAACCAACCACTGATGAAAAATACTTTTTGGGAAAAAAACCCAACAATTTATTGTTCAAAACAATCCTTCAAATGCTAAGAGAAGCATAGATTTATATTTATATAGCTTCCCATGTGATACTTTAGAAGAAGCATCAGACTGCAAGGTCAGTTTGAATCCAAAGGTCAGTGGTTCAAACTCACTAGCCACTCCTTAGAAATCCTATATAGGGTCTCTATGAGTCAGAGCCAATTCAAAGGCACTTACAAAAAACAACAGCATTGTATTAGTTTGTATTAGTATAATAATCTGTCAGTTGGTTGTATGGTGATGGCTTATGTGTTGCTGTGATGCTGAAAGTTATGCCATCAGTATTTTAAATTCCAGTGGAAGAACCCATTTGGTCAGGTTTCAACAGAACTTCAAGATTAACACAGACTAGGAAGAAGGAGTAGTGGACCACTTCTGATGGATTAGTCATTGAAAACTTTATGAATATTTATGATGATTTAAATTTACAGGAAGATGTTCTTACTTTATATGCAAATATTGTGACATTTTTTATAAGCGATTGAGCACTCTCCAATTTTGGTATTCGTGGGTGTTCTGGAACCAGTCTCCCTTGGATACTGATGGATATCTGTATGTTGTATTCAGAATATTTAATAGATGAGCCTTCTTTCTCGTTTTATTTTCCTACTGATGAAAATTGAACTAGAAATACATAACAAAAACAGATAACAAAAAGTAACAAATTTATATATCTAATTAATAGAAAGTCATTCAAATTTCATATTGTTGTTGTTAAGTATTGTGGAGTCAGTTCCAACTCATAGTGACAATGTATAGATTGTCTGAGGAATGATTGGCAAGTAAATCTGTGACTTGTGGGTATTTGTAAAATATTTTCTGGACTACTTGGTGAGATAAGAGATATATGTATCAAAAATTTATACCGAATTCCAAAAGATTGTTCTACAAATGGCATACCTTTAGAAATAGGTATTTCAAACTTTTTTTGTAAAAATAATCTCAAATTTTTCAAATGCAATAAAAATCTTGAATATTTATATAAAATAATAGCTTGAAAGACTACTGTGTCAGGCTTTGCTCTAAGCACTTTAATAGATAAAGTCATTTAATAATTATGACAAGTCTATGAGGTAAGGTACTGCTATTATTTTCATTTCATATATTAAAAAGGAAACAACCAGCAACTAAAAAGCCCTATAATACTAAAATAATAAATATTGTGCTCTCAGGCATAGAGGTAGAAAATAATAGAACTCGGATTTATGCTAACGAGACTAGATCCATTTGTTTAAACTTCCATAGTAACTAAAGCATGTTTTTATATCCACCTAAAATATTTTCTTTGAGGATGGCAATATACTTTGAAAATGTCTGGTGGAATGGATTTTCTAAAATGCTATTCTTAAATGATAATGGTGCTGTCTTTAATCTTAAAGTAAATCTCAAATATGATAGTTATATAGTTGAGGGAACACAAATAAATAATTGAACACAACTACTTTTTATTTTTCTTTCTAGTTGTTTATATAATCTTCTTATTTGAAAATTCAAGCTATATACATGCCTTTAATATCAAGATAATTGAACAGGGTTTTAAAAATGTTATATTTTTCATTTATTTTCTATGAATAATAGCTATATATAGGTTTGTTAGCAACACACACAAATTAACATCGTTTGTAATGTTTTATAAATTTATACCCTAATCATGCAGGATTTGGATAGTACAATAATAAAAAAATATATTTTCATATAAATGGTACAACATATTGTTCTTATTGCAGTATCCAAATCTTGTACTACTGTGGCAATGATTTCTAAAACAATGTTCTGTATATTGACTATTAATATCTATTATTTATTAAGTGCAAATGAATAAACAAAGAAAAGGTGTTTTATAGAAATACACCTGACATCATTATGGCAAAACTGTATTTAATCAAGTGGGCAATAATGTGACAAAATAGAGTGAATATCAGATTATGGAACTAGAATGGCCTAAGTTCACATCATAGGTTCTGCCATTTAATAACTTTGCAAATGCAGGTAAATTATTTGGGTGTTCTGAGCTTTCATTTTCTTATCAGAGTGTTAGAGATTTAACTCTGTCCTTATTGGTGTTTCCCAATATGCAGTCTCTGAGACAAACTTTCAAATATTCATTTAGAAGATAATTTTAGAACATATAAAAAGAGAGTGAGATTGGAGAAAGTAACACAAGTAGTAAAACAGGTGTGTCATTCTCTGAGATATTGGTTAGAAATTCCTGCTGAGGGACAGAGAAGCTGAGACATTTATTCACCTACTATGCATTACTATGTAAAAATTAACTTTCCTCTCTCCCAATGTTTGTGGTTGCCTTGCCTTCAAGATGAGCAAGTTCTTGATCTACAGAAGAAAACCCTTAGGCAGAGAAGTAAAGAGGAACACTTGTTTGAGGTGCAAGTTGCAGTCATCAGCGCAAATGAGAGAAGAGATAACTGGAATGAGGCATCAAAAAGATTACAATTTATAGAGATAGATAGATAGATAGATAGATAGATAGATAGATAGATAGATTAATAAATATTGATAGATATTGATATATATGTATCTTATGTGCAAAACGAAGACAACCCCTATCATAATAGTTATTCTTTGAACATAGATATTATTTTTATTATTTTCAATTAACTCATAAGATAACCTTAATGGTACAATACCTACATCAAAGACCATATAATAAATTGAATTGTTATGGAATGTAAGTCAAAGTACTGCTTCATACTTTGATATTTTTGTTTAATAACAGTTGTAATGATTTTGTAGCAACAGCTTTTGACTTACACGTGTAGGAAGAAGAATGTAGTATCAGGATTGGAGCAAGAGGTATTAATAACCTGTAATATGTAGATTAAACAGCTTTGCATGCCAAAAATGAAGATAACTAGAAACACTTACTGATTAAGATAAAGGACCACAGCCTTCAATATGGATTACACTTGAAAGTGAAGAAAACAGAACACCTTACTTTTGGACCATTAAGCAAAAGCAGAATAAGATGGTGAAAACATTAAGTATCCAATTATTTCATTCTGCTTGCATTCTGCTTGCTTGCTATCAAATTCCATGGAAGTATCAGTCAACAAATCAATGGTATATTGTATATTGTAAAAGAACTCTTTAAATTTTGGAAAGCAAAATTTTGACTGATAATGGTGAATGAATTGGAACTGATCCAAGCCATGGTCTCAACAAACTTATATGCATGGGAAATCTAGAAAATGAAAAATAAATGTATGTTTTTGACCTATGGTGTTGGCTAGACATATACACTATGCCATGGACTATCAAAAAAAAAAAAAAAAGCACAAACATTTTCTGGGGGGAATTTCAGTCAGTTTTTCCCTTATAAGTGAAGATAATCAGACTTTGTCTTGCTTGCTTTGGACAAGTCATCAAGAAAGATCTATCCCCAGAAAGGGACATCATGTTTGGTGAAGCAATAAGTCAGTGGAAATGAAACACTAAATGAGACGGACCAGTTATAACAAAGATGACAAAGGATTTGACATAGTTCTGTTCTATTTTACATGAGTTCATCGTTAGTTGTCATAATGCACTGGATTGCAAAGTCAGTTTGAACTGAAAGGTCAGTAGTTCAAGCTCTCCACCTGATCCTCGGAAACCCTAAACAGGGTCACTATGGGTTGAAATTGATTCCATGACACTCAACAACAACAAGGATAACAACCAATAAGAAGAATATTTCAATAGTGTAGAATAATATTGTTATCATGTAGTCAATGGAAACCTTGAGCGACAACAAAAAACAATAAACTGGTATTTCAATAACATATATGTAATTATAAGGAGCTCTGGTAGCGTAGTGGTTACGAATTGGGCTGCAAACCTCAAGGTCAGCAGTTTGAAACTACCAGTTGTTCCATGGGAGAAAGATGAGGCTTTCTTCTATGGTAAAGATTTACAGCCACAGAACTGACTCCATAGCACATAACAACAATAACAACGTATGTAATTATGGTTTTAGAAAGAAAGATGGTTTGCATGTAAATATAATGAACACAGTGAGTTTAATAATTAATGCAGTGTTTAGAAGTTTCCATCTTCAGGGAGTTCATTGAAATGGATCAATAAATTATAATTTAATAAATAATTTTGTTTCACAATATAAACATTGATGGTTAAAAAAGAAAATCAAAATAAAAGAGAATATTAGAATTGGATGCTTCATACTGGTCAGTGAGTATTTTGATTATCAAAGAAATTATAATGAAGATATGAGATTCCTGTGGTAATATGGAAACCATTACATCATATTTGCATTCAATGTCAAAATTACCTTGGTATTAAATAAATTTTATAAGTTCAGCCTATGTATATCTGCTGTATTAACATTTTGTTTCTGTTGTCAGGTCCTGTTGAGTAGATTCCGACTCATAACTACCTTATGCACAACAGAATGAAATATTGACTAGTTATGCATCATCCTCACAATTATTACATTTGAGCCAATTATTGCTACCACTGTTTCAATCAAGCTCATTAGGGTCTTCCTCTTTTTTGCTGACTGTCCACTTTTCCAAGCATATGTCCTTCTTCACAGACTGGTCCTTCCTGAAAACATGTCCAAAGCATGAGAGATGAAGTTTCACCATCCTGGATTCTAAGTAGCATTCTGGTGGCACTTCTTCCAAGACAGATTTGTTTGTTCTTTTCCAGTTAATTGGAACTTTGAAGATTTTTCTTCAACACCATAACACAAATGCATCTATTTGTCTAAGGTCTTCCTTATTCATTGTTTAACTTCTACATGAATATGAGACTATTAAAATTATTATGGCTTGGGTATTGAATAACTTGCAATAAGTCTTTGCCCAGTCATCGGTAAAAAAATATGCAAACAAATCTTAGTGATTAGAAAGAAGCAGTGAAAGGCAGTGTATCATCAGAACCAGAAGATATCTACTCAGATTATTGTTATAGGATCTTTTTGCAAATCTCATAGGGTAAAACTTATGATACCAGAAGCAATACAGAGAATTTCATTGTCCACTGATGTCAAGGGAGCACTTAATTCATTTAACAGGTATTTAAACAATCAAATTCAGAATCCCAATTGAATTATATTGCACTGTCAAATAGAAGAAAAATTTGAGAGCTGTGTTTCTTATGCTAATGGAAGTAAGGTTAATGCTAGGGCAGCTCAGATGTCTTCTATCCTTTTGGAACTGAGTAAGATCTGTTTAAGAATGGAATGCTGGTGTGGTGCTGTAGGGTACCACTGGATTGTGAGCCACAAGATCAGCAGTTCAAACCCACCAGTCAGTCTTCAGAAACTCTATATAGGAGTGTTATGGGTGAAAACAAATGAACTGTACTTAGCAAACAAAAACATGCTTCTAATTTTTTTTTTAATTCTAAATATACCTAAACGTTGCAGTGAGTGCCTCTGATAGCATGATTAAAGTGAGCAATATTTTTACTATCGGCACATGGACCTCACCAGATGTAATACACAGAAATCGAACTGAATACATCTGTGGAAAGAGACTGTGGAAAAGCTACATACCATCAGCCAAAACAAGGCCAGAGGCAGACTGGGGAGCGCACCATCAATTGCTCATATGCAAATTCAGGATGAAGCTGAAGAAAATGAAAAAGAGTTCATGAGAGCCAAACTATGACATTGAATATATCCCATATGAATTTAGAGACCATTTGCAAAACAGATTTGAAGCATTAGACAATAAAGACTAAATATCAAAAGAGTTGTGAAATGATGTCCAGAACATTATATAGGAAGAAAACAAAAGGTCATTGAGAAGATAAACAGAGAAGGAAAATGCCAAAATGGATGTCAGAAGAGACTCAGAAACTTGCTTTCCAGATTACAGATGCTAAAGCAAATGGATGAAGTGAGGAGATACAAGGGCTGAAAAGAAATTTTCAAAGATGAGCTCAAGAAGACAAAGTTAAATATTATAACAAAATGTGCAAAGACCCAAAGTTAGAAAACCAAAAAGGCAGAACAAAGCATTTCTCAAGCTGAGGAAACTGAAGAAAAAATTCAAACTGAGACTTGAGGCATTGAAGAATTCCTTGGACAAAATACTGGACAATGAAGAAAGCATTGAAAGAAGATGGAAAGAGGAGGCCACAGCCAGTCTGGTACAGTGATACAGCACAAAAAAATGTGGAACTTCTGAGTAAAGAGGTGTGACTGTCGAACCCTCACTGCCAAGCCCAGACACCTTCAGGTGGGTGGAAGCACACCCTCAAATATGTCCAGCATTGCACCCACAGTTTTGCCATGGCACAATGAGGAACTCCCTGAGAGGAGCCCCACTTGTCCCACAGATTGATTCTTTGGTGGCATCTTATGATGTCTTACTCTGGTACGGAGCCTTAAAGTTGACAGGTGGGATCCTTTATACCTGACTTACATAGCAAGAAAACAGTAGGTCTGGCTATATAGCCAAAATGTATGTGCACCTTGTAAAACCGCAATATAAAAGGCAAGAGCCAAAACCAACTATTATATACAAGGGTAGAGATACGCTGTGCAGAACCAGATACCTAGTCGACCTTCAGAGATAAAAAATAAGAGAGAATCATTCTTCAATTAATTTCTCAATATCTATCTGTGCACCTCCACGCTGGTAACTAGAGGAGGTCCTGAGTGAGTGGACACCCCCACCCACCACTGGAGGTTTCTACAGTGCACACACACTGACCTGTCCAGCAAAGGCTATGGGACAGTTGGCTACGGTTTTATTCTTATTTTTGAGTGGTGGTTTTTGTCTCTGCTTTTATATTGTTTCTGGTTTTGGTCCTTTTGGTCTCACTTTTTTCCTGGGGGTGGAGATTTCCCTTCCTACCTTACCCAAGAAGAGACAGCAATCATATCCATATAGTCAAGCTACAAATATACCCCATAATATCTCACCATCTGGGCAGGAAGCAATACCATGGCATTACATGTGAAAATGGAAGCCTATCTCCAAATCACATTCACCAGTAGACACAACATAACCTTAACAACATAGCAACATACATTCATTAATCAACATACATTCATTAAAAGCCCAGCTAACTACTGAAAATGTCCAAGAAAAAAACAACAAAAGGTCTCAGCACACCTCCAAAACCAGAAAAGAGTAACTGAGACATATGAGGTGGAGGCAGATATAGACTCCCCACTAGAACAAGAACAGGCTTTTGATCTGCCTGAGCAGGAATTCAGAAGAATGACATAGAAAAAATTCAAATGTTCTACATAGGGGTAGAGGAAAATAAGGAAGAAGTCAGAAGAGTGTTACAAGAGAAATCCAACAACATAGATATAGCATTGGAAATGATTCAAAACCTTCAAAAAGAGGTCCAGATGATAAACAATAAAATATCAGAAATGGACAACACACTGAAAGGACAAAGGAATAGAACTGAAAAGATGGAAGCCAGAACCAGCAAACTGGAAGACAAATCTCTCAATACTGCTAAGATAGAAGAGCAACCAGAAAAAAGGATGAAAACCTAAGAAGAGAGACAGAGATTAATGCTGGATAACATAAGGAAGAATAACTTCAGAATTATTAGCATTCCAGAAAAGGATGAATCACAAAAGTCCACATAGGAGATAGTTGAGTACCTTCTAGAAGAAAACTTCCCTAACATCTTGATAGATGAGAAGATGAACATTCAAGTATGTGAACGAACCTGAGGAAAGAGAGACCCCAAAAGAAAGTCGCAAAGACATATCATAATCGAGCTCTTCAAAATCAAAGACAAGGAGAAATGTCGTGGGCCAGCCACGACACACTTATTGGGGGGTCCTTAGAAAGATGTATGGCGTCGGCGAAGAAAGCACAAAATCAGTGGGTCTCGATGAATGGTGAATCTTCTTCTCTATTTTTTATTTCAAATTCACAAACAGCTTTTATACTACTCCATACCATTAATCTATTTATCATTCTTTTCAAAGTAGTGGTCTAAATCATACATATTAATCATTTCAATATAGAACATGAAGAGCATCAATATCTTCCTTGTTCCCCTTTACGTAATTAGACAATATCTGATTTCTGTAACCAAGCTTCATTGCTCTAAAATGTCACGTTAACCTTAAACCATAATTCTGAATCTTAACTCCTATTTCTACCTTCACCTATTATTTTCTATAGATTCACTAATCACAACATGTACCTAGACATTATTTGCTATGGTAACTGACAGCACAGTTGTTTGTCATGATTGATTAAACAAGAAAAACAAGAAGCATAAAAAAGCACTTAAAGTTTTGTAGTTAAGAAGAAACGGAACAACTTCCTTAACAACTTCTCTATACAAAACACCTAGTTAAATTTCTGCTTATGATCTACTACTATTCCCTTAGCCCTAAATTGCATTTTTAGCTAATTTTCTAGAGGTCTTAATGTCCCTGACTGAAACTACATGGAATGTTGAATGTAATCTTAAACTTGGACTGTCAAAAACTTTAGCTGGTTTTTCCTAGTGGTGAAACTTATTGTTAGTGTGAAAAGCATTCTTTAGGACTATGCATGATTGAATATGGTGTGAAGGTGCCTAAAAACAAGATTCAAATCTCTAATATAATTCTTGCTAAGATTCTACTGAAAACTTTTATTATAAAATCAAGAAAATTTAAAATAAGCTGATTAAAACAAAAAGACAGAAATTTCAGAGTCCCCACATGAGATCCCTCCTGGGGCCTTGCCTTCCAAGGGGAAACCCATTGTGGCCCTGCTTAACAATGAGCCCTTCATGTTTAGGGTCCTCTGCATGGCCTCTGCCAGAGAAAATACTAAAAGCAGCCAGGGAAAAGAGAAGTGTTATGTACAAAGGCAAGAAAAATCAGATTAAGCTCTGACTTCTCTGCAGAAATCATGCAGGAAAGAAGGCAATGGGGAGAGATATATAAAACCCTAAAAAGAAAACAAAACAAAACAAAAAAAACTGCCAACCAAGAATCATCTATCCAGCAAAATTGCCAATCAAATACAATGGTGCAATCAAATCACTACATGATAAAGAGAAGCTAAGAGATTTTGTCAAAGCCAACCCAGCACTTCAAAACATCCTAAAAGGAATTCTTTGGAATGAAAACCAAGAAGAAGAGACAACAACCAGAGTTTGACAGTCATGGAAACACCACCTGGCACTCAGTTGACAGCAGAGTTTAGAATGGAACAAAATTACAACAACGAGTTCAGAGGACCTGTGAGGCCAATCAAAGATAAAAATAGCAACAATGTCAAAGAAGGGAAAAACATAGGAATAGAGATCCAGGTGGATAAGAAGTCAGGTAGATTGAAGGATAAAATAGACTGTATTAAATGGAGGCAAAAGTTAACAGACTATAGGGTAACCTCAAGGAAAATTAATACTTCACAGTTTACCATGAAAATGAAGATCCAAGCAGAACAAGGAAACATTAAAACTAAGAAACATTCTCGATGAGAAATAGCACAAAAAACATGAACTCAGCGCAAGAAGGCATGCAGAACAAAGGAATGAATAGAACCACAAAAAATTAACTTAATGACAGCAATTAATTCATACCTATTGATAATTTCATTGAAAGTTAATAGATTAAATGCACCAGTGAAGAGAAAGAGAGTGGCCAAATGGATAAGAAAACAAGACCCTTCAAAATGCTGCCTGCAAGAGACACATCTTACACACAAAGACAAAAACAGGCTAAAAGTTAAAGGATGGAAAAAAATATATATATACCTAGCTAATTGCAATAAAAAACAAGCAGGAGTGGAAATACGGATAAAATAATTTTTAAGGCAAATACCATCATAAGAGATAAAGGAAAGGAGCTCTGGTAGCGTAGTGGTTACGAATCGGGCTGCGAACCTTAAGGTCAGCGGTTCGAAACTACCAGTCGCTCTGCGGGAGAAAGATGAGGCTTTCTACTCCCGTAAAGATTTACACCCTCGGAAACCCTGTACAGGGTCGCTATGGGTCGGACCCGACTCGATGGCACTTAACAACAACAACAACATCTCATGATTAAAGGGTAAATTGAGCAAGGTGACACAACCATAATAAATATCTACACTCCCAATGAAAAAGCACCAAGATAAATGAAGAAAACCCTACTAGAATTGAAAAAATAATAGACAAATCTAGAAATATAGTGGGAGATTTTAATACATCACTTTTGAAAATGGATATAACAATCAGAAAGAAACTCAACAAAGTTACAGAGGAACTAAACATCACAATCAACCAACTTGAACTCATAGGTGTGTACAGAGCATTCAAGCCAACAATAGCACAATATACATTCTTTTCCAGTACACATGGAACATTCTCCAGAATTGACCATTTGTTAGGTCACAAAGGAAGCTTCCATAAATTTACAAACATCAAAATACTACAGAGCATCTTTTTAGAAATCAATGTCATAAAATAAGAAACCAACAATAAGAAAACCAAGGAAATAAAGTTGAATACATGGAAACTGAATAACATCCTGCTGAAAAATGACTGTATAATAGAAGAAATTAAATATTAACTCACAAAATTCTGAGAAATAAATGAGAACCAAAACACAACATACCAAAATCTTTAGGACACAGCAAAAGCAATGCGAAGAGGAAAATTTATTGCGATAAATGTGCACATCCAAAAAGAAAAAAAAAAAAAGTTAACACATTAACACAGCATCTCCATCAATTAGAAGCACACCAACAGAGGGAAGCTGCAGTTACCAAAATAAAAGAAATATTAAAGGTTAGAGCAGAAATAAATGATATAGAAAACAGGAAAAAAAAAACTATATAAAGGATCTGAAGGACAAGAAACTGGTTCTTTGAAAGAATTAATAAAATTGACAAACCACTAGCAAACCTAAAAAAAAAAAAGAAAATACACTAGAAACCACAAATGGGGGAAGTCACAACTGAAACAAAGGAAATCAAAATGATAACAGAACATTATGAAAAGTTGTTCTCCAACAAAATTGAAAACTTAGAAGAGATTGATATACATTTTTAGAAAAACTTGACATACCTAAACTTACAGAAAGTGAAGTACAAGACTTGAGCAGACCCATAATAAAAGAAGAAATTGATCAGATCATCAAAAACCTCCCAACCAAAACAAGTCCAGGCCCCTATGGCCTCACTGGTGAGTTCTACCAAACATTCAGAGAAGGGCTGTTATCAATCCTACTAAAATTATTCCAGAATATAGAAGAGCATGGAAAACTTACAAATACATTTTATGAAGCAAGTATAACCCTCATACCAAAAATAGTTAAGGACATTACTATGAAAGAAAATTATAGACCAATATCCCTCATGAGCATAGATGCAATAATTCTCAACAAAATCATAGGCAACAGAACCCAGCAGTACATAAATAATAATAATAATAATAATAATAATAATAATAATAATAATACATCATGACCAAGTGGGATTCTTATCGTGAATGCAAGGATGGTTCAATATCAGAAGAACAATCAATGTAAACCACTATATAAATAAGAAAACATAAAAGAACCACGTGATCATATCTATTGATGCAGAAAAACCATTTGACAAAATTCAACATCCATTCCTAATAAAAACACTCAATAAAGTAGTAATTGAAGGGAAATTCCTCTACATAATTAAGATCTGTATGATACAAAACCAATAGCCTACGTTATTGTCAATGCAAAGAAACTGAAATCCTTCCTTCTGTGAACAGAAATCAGACAAGAATGTCCTTTGTCATCACTCCTATTCGATATTAGGCTGGAAATCTTAGCCAGAACTATACGGCAAGATAAGGAAATTAAAAGCATCCGAATTGTCAAAGACAAAATAAAACTCTATTTATGATGATAGGACCTATACATAGAAAATCCCAAAGACACAGTAAAAAAGATACTAGACTTCACTGGAAGATTCAGCAAAGTGGCAGAGTATAAGATCAACGTGCAAAAATCAGTTGGATTCTGCTATATTAACAATGACAGTGCTGAAAAGGATATTAGGAAAGTAATACCATTTACAAGAGTGGCCCAAAGGATGAAATATATCTAGGGATAAATGTATCCAGAAAAACAAAGGACCTATACAAAGAAAACTACAAAGCACTAGTACAAGAAACCAAAAGAGACATACAAAAATGGAAGAATATACCATACTCCTGGATAGGAAGACTCAACATTGTGAAAATGCCAATACTGCCCAAAGCAATTTACACATATAATGCAATCCCAATTCAGATTCCAATGATATTCTTCAAAGAGATGGAGAAAGCAATTACAAACTTTATATGGAAAGGAAAGTGACTCAGGATAAGAAAAGCACTGCTTAAGAAGAAGAATAAGGTTGAAAGCTTCTCACTCCCATACTACAAAATTTACTATATGGCTTCAGTGGTCAAAACAGCCTGGTACTGGTAAAATGAAAGATACATTTATCAATGGAACATAATCAAGAATCCAGAAATAAACCCATCCACATACAGTCAACTGATTTTCAACAAAGTGCTAAGTATATTGCATGGGTATGAGATAGTCTCTTTAACAGATAGTGCTGGCAGAACTGGAAAGTAATATGCAAAAGAGTGAAACAAGACCTTCAACTCATACCTTATACAAAAAACAACTCAGTATATATTAAAGACCTAAATGTGAATCCCAGAATTTATTAAGACCATCAATGAAAAATCAGGGCCAAATGTGAGGGCTCTTATACTGGGCATACTCAGACAACCAAACATTTTAAAAATTACACAAACAAAAGTAGACAAAATAGATGATTGGAACATACTAAAATTTTTTAACTTTTCTACATCAAAAGACTTCACCAAAAGAGTAAAAGGGGATCCCAAAGAATGGCAAAAAACAATTTGCAACAACATATCAAACAATGGACTCATTTCTAAAATATATAGGAAACTTCAACACCTATATAAGAAAAAGACAAATAGCCCAATTTTAAAAATTTCACAGGACATGAATGATTTTCATTGGTGAAAGGATTTCTCCAAGAAGGAAATTCGATCAGGCAACAAACATGAAGAAATGTTCACGATCACTAGCCATTGTTGTTGTTGCTAAGTGCCCTCGAGTTGATTCCAACCCATAGTGACCTTGTATAGGGTTTTCAAGGAGCAGCTGGTGAGCATGAACAACCGACCTTGCAGTTAAAACAACTTTGCAGTCTGACACATTAGTCAACAGTGCCACACCAGGACTCACTAGACATTGTTATTGTTGTTAGGTGCCATCAATTCGGTACCCACTCATAGTGACCTTATGCACAGCAGAACGAAACACTGCCCGATCCTGGGCCAACCTCACTAATGTTGCTGTGATTGAGTCCATCGATGCTGCCACTTGGCCAATCCATCTCTTTGGGGGTCTTCCTCTTTTTCTCTGATCCTCCATCTCACCAAACATGATATCCTTCTCCAGCGACTGTTCCCTCCTGACAATATGTCTGAAGTATGAGGGATGAAGTTTGGTCATCTTGGCCTCCAAGGAGCACTCTGTCTGCACTTCTTCCAAAAACAGATCTATTGGTTCTTTTAGCAGCCTGTGGCACTTTCAATATTCTCCTCCAACACCATAACTCAAAAAGCATCAATTCTTCTATGGTCTTCTTTATACACTGTCCATCTTTGACATGCATATGAGGTTACTGAAAATACCATGGCTTGGGTCAGGTGCACCTTAGTCCTCAAGTTGACATCTTTGCTCTTCAAGACTTTAAAAAGTTCTTGTGCTGATTTGCATAATGCAATACATCATTTGATTTCTTGACTGCTGCTTCCATGAGTGTTGATAGTTGATCCAAAAATAATAGAGTCCTTGACAACTTCAATCTTTTCTCCATTGATAAGAATGTTGTTTATTGGTCCAGTGGTGAGGATTTTTGTTTTCTTCACATTGAGAAGTAATCCATACTGAAGGTTGTGCTCTTTGATCTTCATCAGTAAATGCTTGAAGTCCTTTTCACTTTCAGCAAGCAAGGTTGTATTATCTGCAATTGCAGGTTGTTAATGAGTCTAGCTCCAATCCTGATGCCACATTTTCTTCATAAAACCCAGCTTCTCAGAGTATTTGTTCTGCATACAAATTGAATAAATATGCTGAAATAATACAACCTTGTTGCACACATTTTTTTTAAATTTTAAACTATTCAGTGTTCCCATGTTCTGTTCGAACAACTGCCTCTTGGTCCAGGCACAGATCAAAACAACAATGAGATATCATCTCACACCAGAAATAACAGCAAAGATAAAAAAAAAGTAGAGGACAATAAATGCTGGTGAGGATGTGAAGAGACTGGGACCCTTCCTACATTGCTGGTGAGATTGGAAAATGTCCCAACCACTCTGGAAAACAATATGGCACTTCCTCAGAAGGTTGGAAATAGAGAAACCTTATGATTTGGCAATTCCTCTACTTGGCATTTATCCAACAGAAATGTGAATCACAGTATGAGTAGATATATGCACACCAATATTAATAGCACCACTATTTACAATAGCAAAAAGACGGAGACAGCCTAAGCACCCAGCAATGGAAGAATGGATAAACAAACTGGTACATACACACAATGTAATATTATGATACCTTGAAGAATAATAAGGAAGCTGCAAGCCGCCGCATAACATGGATGAACCTTGAAGACATTATGCTGGGCAAAAACAGTCAGTCACAAAAGGAGAAATACTGCATAGGACCTTTATTGTAAAAGGTTAAGAAAAAGTGCCCACACTAAAAGGGGGAGCTTTTTTTTTATTGGTTACTAGAGTGTATGGGATGGGGTGAAGAGAGGGAGGGGAGGTGGAGCACAGGTAAGAGAATACACGTAGGATAGTGTGGGTGCTGGGGGCGGGGTGGGAATCCACTAGAACAGGGAGGGGAAAGGAAGCACAAGGCAGATGGGAGAATGTGAGGCATGTTTGCATGGGTTAAGTGGGATAGAGGTAAATAATGATATATGCACAATCTTGGAACAACAGGGCTCTGGGGTTCAGGGATTGAGCCATGGTTTCAATGGGTAAAAGAGGGTAACAATGTTAAGATGCTTGGCTGTCTTTTGAATCTTGGCTTCCCTTACCTACTATTGGAAAATAGACTCTTTTTTTT
>NW_006408685.1:368544-374984 GCF_000296735.1 Chrysochloris asiatica | reverse complement strand
GGTCTGCTTGTCCTTTCAAGTGGGAATTTCCCATCTCTGGAGATCTGGATGTGGTTCAGGCTTCCACCTATAGTCTTATGTATTGCAGAGACTCCTCATGAAGCCTTCTTCACTGGGCACTTTGTAGCCCCATTTTAGGTATTCCAATCAGTTATAGGCAGAAGAAGGACTTACAAGCTTTCTATGGTGATGCTTTTCGCTATTCCTTTCTCTCCTGCTCCAGTGTCTATTTTATAATATAATGCAAGGAAAACCAAGATTCAAAAGACAGCCAAGCATCTTAATATGGAAAATAGACTCTTGAGTGGTAGAGAATGGAATAGCCAGAAACATCACCATAGAAAGCTTGAAAGTCCGTCATCAGCCTATAACTGATTGGAGTACCTAAAATGGAGCTAGAACTTGCCCAGTGAAGGAGGCTTCCTGCAGAGCCTTTGCATTGCATAAGACCATAGGTGGAATCCTGATCATCATCCAGAACCTTTTGAGGTGGGAAATTTCCACTGAAAGGACAAGCAGACCAGCCTGGAATGGCTAGAAGAACAGAAGATTCTTCTTGAAAGAAAGACTAGCAGGAAAACAAACAAACAAACAAACAAAAAAAACAACCACAAACAATAACGGAAGCCTGATTGACTACTACAAGAACAAGCAAGTTGTTTGTCCTGGAGACATCAAGGCAAGTGGTCAGGTCCCCACAGGGAAAACCCTCTTCTAAGACTAAAGTTCGAGGGGAATACATGAGCAGGTATGTGATCTTGCTGCTGAGCACGTTGGTCACCAATAAGGGGAAGTGGGGGGAAAACAGCAACGAAGTTGTGAGCTAAGTCTGACCACGTTGGCCAGCTGTATGGGGAAACCTGGGGTCTCCTGGGCCCAGGGGCAGAGACATAGGCACAGGACTAGAGCAAAGAGAGAAAGGTCCAGCTCATATGAAGAGAGGCTTGATGCACAAGAACACCCATACTTGCAGATAGTACTCATTTGACCTGGCTTCAACGGCTGGATGACCAAAACTAGACTATAGGAAAAAAGAAGAGGAAAAAAAAAGAGTAATCTGCTACAATTTAATGAACTTGACCTATGCTTGTGGATATAGTAGCTCAAAAGGGGGCACAAATCTTTACAACGAGGAGCATTCCCAACTCCTCAGTACACAGGGCTACAGGGATAGGCAACTTATACATTGGCTACCCAAAATGGGGGTGGGGGAGGGCACATAAAAGCACAAAGTGACTGGCTTACAAGTTTTCAAGAGGGAGCCTAGTTTCAGAAGGTGCAGGGGAAGGTAGAATCTTCCCTGAGTGGTTTTCAACCTGTCTGGTCGGGGATGGTAAAAGGAGATGGGGATAAGACTCCTGTGATTCAATAGTGAATAATTGCTTTCAGGACTGATTGTGATTGTTGCAAATGTAAAGGTAGAAGATTTATGATCATGCAGTCCAGGAGAGGAGGACCCTGGGGCCATTAATGGATAAGAGCTGAGTGTGGAACCTTATCCAAAGAAGCAGTGACACCAGAGATAGAGGTAGAGATGATGACATGGAGAGATGGAGCAGCTGAGGGCTCTGAGCTCTGGGATGGAGAGGGTGTGTGTGTTGACAGCCAGGGGGCAGGCTTGCGGAGTATACCCTTTGGTTGGTTGATGATGCGCGCAGGGAATTGTAATCATTACAATGAAACAAAATAAGATAGGGTGAATGTAAAGCTAATGTTCTCCCATGTAAACTATCATATAATTCACAATAAAAACTTAAAAAAAAAAGGAGGAAGATGGAAGGAATATACAGAGTCATTGTACCAAAAATAAATGGTCAATGTTCAATCATTTCAAGAGGTAGCATGTGATTAAAAAACAATGATCTTGAAAGAAGAATTCCAAAGTGATTTGAAGTCATTGGCAAAGTACCGGGAACTGATGAAATACAAACTGAAATATTTCAACAAAGTGAGGCATCACTCAATCATTTATGGCAATATATTTGGAAGACAACTATTTGGCCAACTGACTGGAAGAGATCTGTATTTGTGCCCATTCCAAAAAGATGTGACCCTATGGCATACGGAAATCATCAGACAATATCACTGATACTTCGTGCTAGTAAAGTTTTACTAAAGGCAATGTAACCATACATTGAAAGAGAACTTCCGGAGGCTCTAGCTGGTTTCAGAAGAAAATGTGGAACAAGGGATATCGTTGCTGATGTCAGATGGATCTTTGCTGAAAGTAGAGAATATCATTAAGATGTTTACTCGTGCTTTGTTGACTACACAAACTCTTTCCATTGTGTGGATCATGACAAGCCATGGACAGCATTTTGAAGTATGAGTATGCTGGAACACTTAATTCTGCTCATGAGGAACATTTACATAGATCAAGAGACAGGTGCTCGAACAGAACACGGGAATATTGAATGGTTTAAAATCAGAAAAGTTGTGTGCCAGGGTTGTATTCTTTCACCATACATATTCAATCTATATGCTGAGCAAATAACACAAGAAACTAGATTATATGGAAAAAAAACCTGGCATCAGGATTGGAGGAAGACTCATTAACAACCAGCAATATGCAGATGATACAATCTTGCTTGCTGAATGTGAAGAAGACTTAAAATACTTACTGAAGAAGATCAAAAACCATAGCCTTTGGTATGGATTGCATCTCAATACAAAGAAAACAAAAATTTTCACCACTGGACCAACAAATAACACCCATGAAGAAAAAATGGAGAAAGATTGGAGTTGGCAATGAATTCATTTTGCTTGGGTTGATCATGAGCACTCATGGAAGCAGCAGTCAAGAAATCAAACGACATACTATATTGGGCAACTCTGGCTGCACAAGATCTCTTTAAACTGTTGAACAGCCAAGATGTCAGTTTGAGGATTAAGGTACGCTTGATTCATGCCATCATAGCGTAGTGGCTACGAATCGGGCTGTGAACCTTAAGGTCAGCTGTTCGAAACTACCAGCCGCTCCGCGGGAGAAAGATGAGGCTTTCTACTCCCGTAAAGATTAACACCCTCGGAAACCCTGTACAGGGTCGCTATGGGTCGGAACCGACTCGACGGCACTTAACAACAACAACAACATATATTTAAAGGAGTTCTGGTAGCATAGTGGTTACAAATTGGGCTGCAAACCTCAGGGTCAGCAGTTCAAAGCTACCAGCTGTCCTGTAGGAGAAAGATAAGGCTTTCTGCTCCCGTAAAGATTTACAACCTTGGAAACTCTGTATGGAGTCTCTATGAGTCGGAACCGATCACAGCACATAACAACTAAAACAACAATATATATATGAGAAAGTTGGATAGTGAATAAAGTAGATCATAGAAGAATTGAAGCATTTGAGTTATGGTGTTGGAGGAGAATATTGAAAGTGCCACGGGCTGCCAAAAGAACAAACAGCCAGAGTGCTCCTTGGAAGCACTCTTTCATTCTTCTGACATATTGTCAGGAGGGAATCAGTCCCAGGACATGGATATCATGTTTGTCAAATAGGAAGGCCCCAACGAGGTGGATTGGCACAGCGGCAGCATCAGTGGGCTCAAACGAAGCCATGATTTGAGGGTGGCACAGGATCAGGCAGTTTTTCGTTCTGTTGTGCATAGGATCACTATGAGTCGGTATCAACTTCATGGCACCTAACAACAACAAACAAAAATTTGATTGCACAAGAATGGCATAAATTATTTTTAACTGTAGGTAAATAGCCTTCATTTTCCAAAACTGTTGTTTTGGCATTCTTGGTGGATTCAAATCATGTTCCTTTTAAATATTTTTTGAATTGGAAAAGATAAAATATTCTGAAGGGTAAATTCAGGGAAAGAATGGATGGGGTAAATTTTCTCAATGAAATTCTCATAGGACAGTCCTTGCTACCCTTGAAGAATGAGCAGCTATATTGTAATGATGGAAAAAATTCCTTAGCACAACTTTTCAGGCCTTTTTCTCACCTATGTAGTTTTGAATTTTCTTAAAACTTCTTCATATTAAGCAGCTGCTCTGTGAGAGAAAGGTGAGGCTGCTCCCATAAAAATGTACAGTCTTAGTAACCCTATATAGGTTCACTATCCGTTGGGATTGACTCGATGACAGTAGGTTCATTTTGTTGTTGTTGTTAAAAATATAAACAGCCAAATAAATATATACCAATTCAATGTTTTTTCTACATGTGCACTTCAGTGACAACGATTACATTCTTCAACTTCTTTAATCATTCTTACCCTCTTTTACCAATTTGTTCATGCCTCCTTAACAAATTCTCCCTGTCCTGTAAACTTCCTACGTAATCTTTAGAGTTACAGTTGTCTATTAGATCCCATAGATACGGATCTTTAAAAAGCACAATATTCAAGGCAGACATTCTTTATGAGTTAAGCAAAATTATTGTGTGATTTTAAGAAGTGTTCAGAGAATATTTTTAGTTTAAGGTTTAGAGATTATACTAGACAATAATTTCATGGGTTAATCCAGTTTCCATGGGTCCAGAAAATAGGTATTCCATGGAAATTTGAATTTCTGTACTGCATTCTCTTCCTTTTGATCAGTATTCTTTTATAGAATATTTTATTAAAATATTTTGTAATGGTTATGGTCTTTGGTGTGTGCCATCGAGTTGGGATACCCTACACAGGGTGTCACTTAGTGGCTAGTGGGTTTGAACTTCCAACCTTGTGATTATCATTCTAGTGTTTATTCAATAATGCCACACCAGGGTTGTTTGTAATGATAGCAGTGCCATGGGCTGCCAAAAGAACCAATAGATCCATTTTGTAAAAGTGCAGCCAGAGTGCTCCTTGGAGGCCAAGATGGCCAAACTTCATCTTTTATAATTCAGACATAGTGTTATGAGGGACCCGTCGCTGGAGAAGAGTATCATGTTTGGTAAATTGGAGGGTCAGAGAAAAAGAGGAAGACCACCAATGAGATGGATTGGCCAAATGGAAGCATCAATGGACTCAAGCATGGCAACAGTAGTGAGGTTGGACCAGAGTCGGGCAGTGTTTTGTTCTGCTGTGCATAAGGTCACTATGGATCAGTACCGACTCGATGGAACCTAACAACAACAGCATGCAAGGTAAACAAAATTCAAGACAGCCAAGTATCTTAACATTATTCCCCCCATTTGCCCATTCCAACCATGTCTCAATCCCTGTATCTCAGAGCCCTGTTGATCCAAAGTTGTGCGAATATCATTATTTACCTCCGTCCCACTTAGCCTTTGCAAACTTGCCTAATTGTTCCCATCTGCCTTGATCTTCCATTCCCTTCCCTCTTCTTGATTATTGTCCCTTTCCCCAACACCAAAATTGTCCTGTGTCTATTCCTTACCCTGTGTTCTACCTTCCCCTCCCTCTCCTCACCCCACACCCCATGTCTCAATAACCAGCAGATAATCTGCCCCCTCCTCTGCTTTATTATGGGTTCTTTTTCTTAGCCTTTTACAATATTGGTCCTATGGAGTATTTCTCCTTTTGTGACTGACTAATTTCACAGAACATAATAACCTCAAGGTTCATCCATGTTATGTGGTAGCTTACAGCTTCCTTGTTGTTCTTCAAGGGAGCATAGTATTCTATTGTGTGTATGTACCACAGTGTGTTTATCTATTCTTCAGTTGATGAGCACTTAGGCTGTCTCCATCTTTTTGCTATCATAAATAGTTCTGCTATGAGAATTGGTGTGCATATATCTACTCATGTTTTGGCTTCTATTTCTTGTGGGTAAATACCAAGTAGAGGAATTGAAGCATAATATTGCTTTTCTCCATTGATAAGAATGTTGTTTATTGGTCCAGTGGTGAAGATTTTTGTTTTTCTTGATTTTGAGATGCAATCCATACCGAATGCTGTGTTCCTTGATCTTCATCAGGAAATGTTTCAAGTCCTCTTCACTTTCAGCAAGCAAGGTTGTATCATCTGCATATCGCAGCTTGTTAACGAGTCTTCCTCCAATCCTGATGCCACACTTTTCTTCATGGAACCCAGCTTCTTTTGTTATTTGCTCAGCATACAGGTTGAATAAGTATGGTGAAAGAACACAACCTTGTTGCACACCTTTCCCAATTTTAAAACATTCAGTGTTCCCATGCTCTATTCGAACAACTGCTTCTTGGTCCAGGTACAGATTGCTAAGAAGTACAATCAAGTGCTCTGGAATACTCATACTTCTCAATGTTGTCCATAGCTTGTCATGATCCATGCAATCGAAAGCCTTTGCTTAGTCAATAAAGCATAGGTAAACATCTTTCAGATATTCTCTGCTTTCAGCCAAGATCCATCAGACATCAGCAATGATATATCTTGTTCCACGGTCTCTTCTGAATCCAGCTTGAATCTCTGGAAGTTCTCTGTCAATGTATGATTGTAGCCGTTTCTGTGTTACCTTTAACAAAACTTTACTCACTTGAGATATCAAAGAGATTGTCCAATGATTT
>NW_006408685.1:367435-367917 GCF_000296735.1 Chrysochloris asiatica | reverse complement strand
ATGTTCTTGATGTCATCCCACAACTTTTCTGGTCTTCGGTCTTTAGTGTTTAATGTATGAAATCTGTTCTTCTGATGATCTCTAAATTCAGGTGGCATAAATTCAAGGTCATATTTTGGATCTTGTGGATTTGTTTTCATTTTCTTCAGCTTCAGCTTGAATTTGCATATCAGTAATTGATGGTCTGTTCCGTAGTCAGCCCCTGGCCTTGTTTTCTCTGATGACATGGAGCTTTTCCATCTTCTCTTTCCACAGAGGTAGTCAGTCTGTGACCACTGTAGCTGTTTAATAAATTTTGCAAATGGGGAGTGAGAGGTTTCCAACCATATTCTTCTTCTTAAACAGTGCTTTGCTTACCCTGGGTCTCTATGCTTTCCATATAAAGTTTGCAATTGTGTTGTTGTTTTTTTCCATGTCTTTGAAGAATGTCATTGGAATATGGATTGCAATTGCATTATCTGTGTAAATTGCTTTGGGCAGTA
>NW_006408685.1:364680-366999 GCF_000296735.1 Chrysochloris asiatica | reverse complement strand
AGAAGCAATGGGTTTGGTTTTTTTTTTTTTTTTTTTAAGCATTTTTTAACTGAGTCTTTGGGGTTTTCTAAGTATAAGATCTTATCATCTGCAAATAGAGTTTTACTTCCTCTCTGCCAATTTGGATGCCTTTATTTTTCCTTTCTTGCCATATAGCTCTTGCTACGACTCCCAGCACAATGTTTAATGTTGTTGTTGTTGTTGTTGAGTACAATGGAGTCGGTTCCGACTCATAGTGACCCTGCACAGGGTTTCCAAGGCTGTAAATCTTTACAGGAGCAGAACGCCTCATCTTTCTCCCGCAGAACCGCTGGTAGTTTCGAACTGCCAACCTTGAGGTTAGCAGCCCAATTCGTAACCACTATGCTAACAGAGCTCTAGGAGTGTTGATAAAGGGCATCCTTGTCTGGTTCCTGTTCATAGAACGAAGGCTTTCAGTTTCTCTCCATTGAGTAATGTAGGCTGTTGGTTTTGTATATCTGCTCTTAATTATGTTTAGGAATTTCTCCCTTCAAATCCTAATTTGTTGAGTGTTTTTATCAGGAATGGATGTTTGATTTTGTCAAATGACTTTTCTGCATCAATCAATATCATCATGTGGTTCTTTTATTTTGTCTTATTTATGTTGTGGATTATATTGATTGTTTTTCTAATGTTGAATCATCCTTGCATCCCTGATATGAATCCCACTTGATCATTGTATATTATATTTTTGATGTACTGTTGAATTCCATTGGCTAGGATTTTGTTGAGATTTTTGCATCTGTGTTCATGAGAGATATTGATCTATAATTTTCTTTCTTAGTGACATCCTTCCCTGGTTTTGGTATGAGGGTTATACTGTTGTTGTTGATAAGTACTGTGGAGTCAGTACCGATTCATAGTGACCCTGCACAGGATTTCTGAGGCTGTAAATCTTTACAGGAACAGAAACCCTCATCTTTCTCCCATGGTACGTCTGGTCATTTCAAACTGCTGATCTTGAGGTTAGCAGCCTGATTCATAACAACTATGCTACTAGAGCTCCTTGAGGGTTATATTAGCTTCATAAAATATATTAGGAAATTTTCCATCCTCCTCTATATTCTGCAAAATTTTGAGTAGAATTGATGACAAGTCTTCCCTGAATGTTTGGTAAAACTCATCAGGGAAGGTATCTGGGTCTGGACTTGCTTTGGTCAAGAGATTTTTGAGGACCTCATCAATTTCTTCTTTTGTTGTGGGTCTGTTCAGATTTTCTGCTTCACTTTATGTAAGTTTAGGTATGTCGTGTTTTTATTAAAATGTATCTATCTCTTCTAAATTTTTAAATTTGTTGGAGTACAACTTTTAATAGTATTATTTTATTATCCTTTTGATTTCCTTTGGGTCCATTGTGATATCGCCCGTGTGTTTTCTAATGTGTGTTATTTGTGTCTCTCCCTCCTTTCTTTTGTTAGGTTAGCCAATGGACTGACAATTTTGTCAAAGAACAAGCTTCTTGTCCTGTTGATTCTTTCTATAGTTTTTCTGTTTTCCATCTTATTTATTTCTGCTCTAAACTTTATTATTTCTTTTCTTTTGGTGGCTGTAGGTTCCCTCTATTGGTCTGTTTCTATTTGTTGTATATGCTGTGTTAGTGTGTTTAATTTGGTACTTTCTTCCTTTTAGATGTGTGCATTTATTGCAATAAATTTCCCTCTCAGCACCACTTTCTCCATGTCCCATAGATTTTGGTATGTTGTGTTTCTGTTAATTTTTGTTTCTGGGAACTTTGGGAGTTCATGTTTAATTTTTTTGTACTACCCAGTCGCTTTTCAGCAGTTGTTCTTCACTCTCCCTGTATTTCACTTTATTTCCTTTGTCTTCCTATTGTTGATTTCTAATTTGATAGCATTGTGGTTTGAGAAGCTACTTTGTAGTATTGCGATATGTGCAAAATTATGGCTGTCTGTTTTGTGGCCTAAGACATAGTCTAATCTGGAGAATATTCCATGAGCACTTGAAAAGAGTGTGTACTGTACTTTTGTTGGTTTGAATGCTCTGTACACATCTATGAGGTCCAGCTGGCTGATTGTGTTTTTAATTCCTCTGTGTCTTTGTCAAGTTTCTCTCTGGTTGTTCTATACATTCTTGAAAGCAGTGTATTAAAATTGCCCACTATTATTGTAGATTCATCTACTTCTTTCTTCAAATCTATTAGAGTTTGCTTTATATATTTTGGAGCTCTTTCACTGGGAGCATAGATATTTATTATGGTAATGTCATGTTCAATTGTTCCTTTAATCATGAAATAATGTCCATCTTTATCTATTATGTTGATTTTTGCCTTGAAGTTTA
>NW_006408685.1:328256-348593 GCF_000296735.1 Chrysochloris asiatica | reverse complement strand
CGAGCATTGTTTCGTTCTGCTGTGCATGGGGTCGCTATGAGTCGGTTCCGACTCGATGGCACCTGACAACAACAACAACAACAATGCTTCAAATGTAGTTTGTCACTCTTTCTTCCCAGTCTGTCTCTGTCTGGAAGATCATCTGAAACCTGTCCACCATGGGTGACCCTGCTGGTTATTTAAAGTACCGGTGGCATAGCCCTCAGAATCACAGCAACTCAATCCACCACAGCAGACAGACAGACGAGTGGTGGCCGTTTGGTTTTATGTCAATACTGTCACTTTGAATTTCAATGTTAATCTTGATACAATCCTGATATAATCAAGATGCAATCCAGATGTTCTCTCCGGATACTGTCAATCCTGATACAATCAAGATATTCTTTCCCAAGATCGCAGCTCTGGGAACACCTGAGTGTCTTGATCCATAAAACAATGGATTTCTGGATTCTCCTGCAAATTCCCCAGCTGTAAACCCTCTGATCCTCCAAACATACCTTTACATCTGTTTCAGAGTTCCAGCACCATATCGTGAGCCCTTTTGACCCAGTATTCCATGTTGTTGTTGTCCGAGCTCCTCACTACACATCTACCCAATCCACCATCTTGAAGGAGAAAGACCTGAATCTGGCTGCGAACCCCATGGTCAGCAGCTCGAATCCACCAGGTCCAGAGAGATGAGGCTTTCTGCTCCTTACAGTTAAAACAGCCTTGGATTCTGACGCATTAACCCACAGCACCACACCAGGACTCTGAATCTTGCCACACCAAGATGTCGCTGATGCTCCAAGTTCTCGATGCTTGTAGCACAGTGGTTATGAATCAGGATGTCAATTCCAAGGTTGGCAGCTCGAAAACACCAGCTGTTCCACAGGAGAAAGACTAAGCCCTCTGCTCCCACAAAGATTCACAGCCTCAGAAATTCTGTGTAGGGTCACTATGAAATGGAACTGACTACAAGGCACATAACAAGAGAGAATGCAAGTCCCTCTAAATGCTGAGAGGTTCTGTGCACATGCGTGGTGGAAGAACCCTCCAGTGGTGGGGGTGGGGGTGTCCACTCACTCAGGCTCCCCCTCTAGTCACCAGTATGGAGATGCACAGACAGGAAATGAACAGATACCAAAAAAAAAAAAAAAAAAAAAAAAATCAAAACAAAGCAAACCAAACAGAATATTGTCACCTTTGCTCCAAGGTTCCCGCAGTCACTAATTCCTGGTGCATCTCCCTATGAGATTTTTGACTGTACATGAGCAGCCTCAAACTTACTCTTTTTGTTGTTGACATTGTTACAAATACACCACACAATTTTTTCACTTCAACGTTGTGTGAATATTTTAAACTGAGTTTTCTAGAGGAGCAAACCAGTGAGGCATATATAAAATACAGAGTGAGATTTATTTTAACAAAATTGTTAACCCAATTGTGGAGCCTGGAAGGCCAAAATCTGTAGGAAAGGTGTCAGGTTGGAGGCTTCTTCTAATTTACATGGTTACAGTGACTAAACCCCAAAAACTATTGGTCAGGTCTCAGACTGCTAGTTCACACATTTGTAGAAGCTGGTGATCAAAATTTCGCAGGTCACCTACCTGGCTGAAGACTTCTCGAAAAACTGGAGATAAGCACAAAATCAAGAGAAAGATCCAGCTTCACTAGAACATCCTCATATTTTGGTATGCATACACAATCCCCAAGGATTCTCTGTTTCCAACTGGTTGGTTGATCATATCAGATCAGAAAATGAAAGTTGATTGTATCATATTTGCCAACTCCCTAACACATAGCATGAATAACTAGAATGATATACTAAGTGTTCTCTTATGGCTGGCATCTTTTACATGTTACTGCATTTATAAGCATCATCTCTGTTGTATATAATTGTAGTTCTTTCATTTGTATTGCTTCATACTGTAGTAATTATTCACTTATTGATGGAGATTTGAATTCTTCCTTTTTTACATGTATCTGATGGTGTCCTGGTGTGGCACTGTGAGTTAATATGTTGGACTGCAAAGTTACTTAGAACCATAAGGCCAGCAGTTGAAGCTCACTCCTTGTAAACCCTATACAGGGTCATTATGGGTCAGAACCAACTCAACGGCACTTTACAACAACATAATATTTAATGAAAGAGCCCAGGTGATACTGTGAGTTAAGCATTGGGCTGTGAACTTCAAGATCAGTGGTTCAAACCCACCAGCTGCTCCTCTAGAGAAAGATAAGGCAATCTGCAACTGTTAATATTTTAAAGTCTCAGAAAAAATAAGTAGCAGTTATCTGTGCTATGAGTCAGAACAGATTCTGTGGCAAGGGGTATGGGTATTATAATATGTAATAAATACTGTTATTGATTTGTTATGGAATTTGAGTATCACAAATTTTACTAGGTAATTTCAAAATTATTTCCTAAATTAATTTGACCAGTTTAAACCCTCATTCCACCACTCATGTGTTAAAAAAGTATTTGCCATACAGTGGCTGCTTGTGTGTTACTGAGATGCTATAAGCTATGCCACCTATATTTTAAATACCAGCAGAGTCACCCATGGTGAGCAGGTTTTAACTGAGTTTCTAGACTAAGACTAGGAAGACTGAATTCTGAATATTTTGTTACTGAAAACATTATGAATACCAGTGGAACACTGTCAGATAGCACTAGAATATTGAATACTGAAACATGATAAAGAATACCAAAATATTGTCAGATATAGTGCTAGACGATGAGCACCTCAGGTTGAAAAGTACTAAAATTTCACTGGGGTAAAGCTTCCTCTTCAAAATAGGGTTCAATGTGGTGAAAATAATAGAGTAAAGCTTTGGGGACCTTCATTTGATGCTGGGGCACAACTCAAAATGGGGAGAAACATCCCTTAATACTCAGAACATGTAATGTACTAAGTGTGAATCTAGGGATATTGGAAGTTGTTAAAAATAAAATGGAATTCATAAAAATAGATATCATAGGCATTTGTGAGCTGAATTAGACTGGTGTTGGCAATTTTGAATCTGACGATCACATGGTTTGCTATGCCGGGAATGAAATATTGAAGAATGGTGTCACATTCAAATCAAAAAGAGCATTTCAAAATCTGTCTTGAAGGAAAACGCTATCTGTAATAGGATGATATCAATACACCTACAAGGAAGACCAAATAATACAATTATTATTCTAATTCACACACCAGCCACTAAAGCCAGTGATGATGAAATTAAGTTCTACCTACTTTTTCAGGTTGAAATTAATCAAACATGTAATCAAGATGTGCAGATAAGTAGAGCACAGAGTAGGGGATAGACACATCACAGTTTTGGTGTTGGGGAAGACAATACACAAGAAGGCGGAGAGGCATGAAAGAACAAGGTAGATAGGGGAATACTAAGGCAGGTTCGCATGGGCTAAATAGGACAGAGGTAATTAGCGATGTATATTCAACCTTGGAACAACAGGGCTCTATGACACAGGGATTGAGGCATCATCACTTCATATCAGTTGGACACGTAGTTCTCAGCTTTCTAGAGAGCTGAGAGTTAAGCGTCCAGCTGATATAAAGTGAGAAGAGACTCAAAAGAACTCCCTAGCTTCAATGGCTTGATGATCAGAATTCGATGGAGTCGATTCCTTATAGAGACCCTGTACAGAGTTTCTGAGGCTGTAAATCTTTACAGGAGCAGAAAGCATCATCTTTCTCCCATGGAACAGCTTTTGAACTGCTGATCATGAGATTAGCAGCCTGGTTTGTAGCTGCTATGCTACCAGAGCTCCTTAGAATTCAACTAGAGGAAAATTAAAAAAAAAAAAAAATGATAAAGGAAACAAGTGTAATGAACTTGACATATACCTGTACTTATGGATGTACTAACTCAACATACCAACTGAGAGGAAAGTAGTCTTCACATGAAGTATCAACCATATCCCTTCTGTATACAGGGTCAATAGGAATGGACAACCTAGATGTTGGATACCTAAAATAGGGTGCGGGTTAAAAAGGGGGCTACAAATAAATGAAGTAACTGGATTACAAGTTTTCAAGAGGAAATTTAGTTTCAGAGTGTGGGGAGGAAGGTAGAATCCCCCACTGAATTGTTTTCTTTTTGTCTAGACTAGACTGGTGAAAGGAGATAGTGATAAGATTCTTATGATTCAACAGTGAGTAATTGTTATCATGACTAATTGCGACTGTCACAACTGTAAAGGTAAACATTTTGCAATATATAGGGAAGAATAGTTAATCTTCCAATCCAGGAACAGAGAACCCTAGGACCATCAAGGAAGAAGAGCATAAACAGAATGTGGAGCCCTATCCAGAGAAGCAGCAACATCAGAGCTATAGAGACAGAAATGAGGAAATGAGGACATGGAAAGATAGAACAGCTGAGGACTCTAGACTAATGGAAAGAGAAAGGCTGTGTGCTTGCGGCCAGAATGGCAGCTTACAGAAATCACCCTTTGGTTGTTTAAATGATTATATATTCCTGAGTGTTTTTGTGTACAGCCCCCCTCCCACAAAACAAACAAACAAACAAACAAACAGACAAACAAACAAACAAAACAGAGGGATTAGAAACAAATACTGTTGAATGATGATGCACGGAGGATATTGTAATCATTGCAATGAAAAGATGAGTGTAAAACTGATGTTCTTCCATGTAAACTGTCACTCAATTCACAATAAAAACTTTAAAAAATTGCATTTTCAGACATGTGTATGTGTGTGAGAGAGAGACAGAGAGAAAGAAAGAGACTAAGAAACAGATTAGCAACAATGGTGTTATTTTTAGTTTGATGGAGAAGATTGGTCTTTGATACATGAGCTATTTTTTCTGTACATTTGTGTAGTACATTTATATATATATATAAAGGCAATAACACCTCAAAAAATGTACAGATATTTACTGGCTATTGGAATGCAAAGCATTTCCAATAATGGAAAGATGTTCTTTGGATATTAAGGACTTGTTGATAGAAATGATGCTGGAGATAGCATGATAGAATTTTGCAAGACCAATTAGTTTTTCATTGCAAATACAATTTTTAAACAACATAAAAGATGACTACACACATGGACCTTACCATATGGAATATATAGGAATCAAAATGAGTACATCTGTGGAAAGAGATGGATGAAAAGCTTCATATCATCAGCCAAAATTAGGTCAAGGCCAGACTATGGAACAGACCATAAATTGTTCATATGCAAGTTCAGGCTGAAGCTAAAGACAATGAAAATAAGTCGATGAAAGCCTAAATATGACATTGAGCATATCCTACCTGAATTTAGAAATCATCTCAAGAAAAGATTTGTTGAATTAGAAGCTAATGAGCAAAGACCAGAAGAGGAGAGTTGCAGGATAACATCAAGAATATCAGACAGGAAAAAAGCAAATGGTCATTAAGAAGACAAGAAAGCACAAAAGAAGAAAATGATTGTCAGAAAAGACTCTGAAATTAGATTGCCAGTGTAAATATGCTAAATTAATAACATTTCCAAACTACAAGAGACAAAGTCTTACCATATTTGCTTTATAAGAAGCATTCTGGCTAAACTTCTTACAAAACAAATATGCTTGTTCTTTTGGCAGTCAATAGTAATTTCTATATTCTTTAACAACATGATAATTTAGATGCAGTAATTATTTTCTGATCTTCCTTATTTGAAGAATGTTGTTCTTGTTGTTGTTGTTAAGTACTATTGAGTCAGCAACCTTGTATAGGGTTTCCGAGAAGGAGCTAGTGAGCTTGAACTGCCTACCTTGCAGTGCATACCAGCAAAGTCCAGCGCATTAACCCACAGACCCACACTAGAAATCTATATTTGAAGAAAAGAGTTGTCAAAATTTAATATATTTTAATTTACCATTTTCTTTCATCATCAAAAAGATATTCTCCAGAATTTTCTTTGCCTTACATATGCACGCATTAGCAATAACAACAATAATTGTTTTTTGTGTGTGTGGGTTTGTAAGGTGTGCAATTACTATTTTTTTTTCACATTTATGTTGTTGCAATATCAAACTTAGAGCTTGGTATTATTCATAGTAACTCTATGGACAACAAAAATAACCACTTCCCTGTCCTGCACTACCCTTAAAATCATTGTTATGTTTGAGTCCATTATTGTAGTCATGGTATCAACCCATCACGCTGTAGGATAAGCACTGGATTACTACACAAGGTCTGTGGTTCAAATTCACCAGCCACTCCTCAGAAACCGTATTCTGGGTCACTGTGAGTCAGAACTAACTTGATGGAACTTAACAACAATAACAATACCTACCTACCAAAGAAAGAATTAGCCTTCTATTTAGATCATATTATAAGTACAACCTCTGTTCATAGATGAAGTGTCCATCTGTAAATGTGTAAGATTAACATTCTGGGCTTTTCTATTATGTTCTATTATTATATGAGGTTTTATACTATGGTAATTGTCAAGAATATTAACCATACCGTGAACTGTCAAAAGAATGAATAAATCAGTCTTAGAAGAAATAAAACCAGAATGTTTCTTAGAAGCCAGGATGGTGAGCATTCCACTCACTTATGTTGGATGCATCACTGGGAAAGACCAATCACTAAAAAAGGACATCATGGCTGGTTAAGTAGAGGATCATCATGTTGTTTTTGCTAGGTGCCATTGAGTTGGTACTGACTTATAGCGACCCTGTGCACAACAGAGTGAAATATTGCCCGGACCTGGGCCAACCTCACAATTGTTGCCACACTTGAGCCCACTGATGCTGCCACTTTGCCAGCTCATCTCGCTAGGGGTCATCCTCTTTTTCTCTGACCCTCCACCTTACCAAACATGATATCCTTCTCCATCAATTGGTCCCTTCTGACAATATGTCCAAAGCATGAGAGATGAAGTTTGCCTGTTTTGACCTCCAAGGAGCACTCTGGCTGTACTTCTTCCAACACAGATCTGTTTGTTCTTTTGGCAGCCCTTGGTACTTTCAATATTCTCCTCCAACACCATAACTCAAATGCATCAATTCTTATATGGTCTTCTTTATTCACTGTCCAGCTTTCATAAGCATATGAGGCTACTGAAAATATCATGGCTTGGCTCAGGTGCACCTTAGTCCTCAAGCTGACATCTTTGCTCTTCAACACGTTAAAAAGGTCTTCTGCAAAAGACTTACCTAATGCAATACATCTTTTGATTTCTTGAATATCACTTCCATGAGTGTTGATCCAAGAAGAATGAAGTCTTTGACAATTTCAATCTTCTCTCCATTGATAAGTATGCTGTTTGTTGGTCCAGTGGTGAGGATTTTTGTTTTCTTTACATTGAGATGCAATCCATACAAAGGTTGTAGTCTTTGGTCTCCATCAGTAAGTATTTAAAATCCTCTTGGCTTTCAGCAAGCAAGGTTGTATCATCAGCATATCGCAGGTTGTTAGAGTCTTCTTTATATTCTGATGCCATGTTTTTCTTCACAGAACCCAGATTCTCGGATTATTTGCTCAGCATACAAGTTGGATAAGTATGATGAAAGAATACAACCCTGTTGTACATATTTCTTAATTTTAAATCATTCAGTGTCCCCATGTTCTGTTCAAACAACTAAGCAAAGGAAACTCAAAGAGATGGTTTAACACAATAGATGCAACAATGGACTGAAACATATCTTACGGACCATAAAGATGGTGTAGGATTGGTCAACGTTTCATTCTGTGATACATAAGATGAATCAGAGCTGAGTTGATGGCAACAAACAGCAACAATATGAAGCTTAATAAATATCACACCATCTTATTTAATATACCTTTATAATATTTTTCATTCCTGCATTTTATGCAAATAATTTGCAAATCTTATGTTTTTTAACTACATCACATCACATATTATTTTCATAAACATGCTACACCAATATTTTTTGCAAGTTATAAAATTTCACTTTTTTTCCATGTCCAACAGATATAATGTTAATTGTATAACATTGATCTCATGGAAACATCATTTAAGGTAAGTGTTTTCCTAAGCAAGTTCAACAATGGTAAATTGAATGTGGTCATAATGGAATTGGGAAGCCACATTGAATCCAGAGTCTGGATGCAAAAATACCTATAAATTGTTGTTATTCTCAGGTGCCATCGAGTCAGAACTGACTCATAGCGACCCCATGCACAGAATAACGAAACAATGTCCGATCCTGGGCCAACCTCACTACTGCTGCCACACTTGACGCATCAATGATGCCACCGGGCTGATCCATCTCATTGGGGGTCTTCCTCTTTTCTCTAACCTTCCATCTTACCCAGCATGATATCCTTCTCCAGCGACTGTTCCCTCCTGACAATATGTCCAAAGTATGAGAGACGAAGCTTATCCATCCTGGCCTCCAAGGAGCACTCTGGCTGCACTTCTTCCAAAACAGGTCTGTTGGTTCATCTGGCACTTTTAGTATTCTCCTCCAACACCACAACTCAAAGGCATCAATTCTTCTATGATCTTTCTTATTCACTGTCCAGCTTTCACATCTATATGAGGTTATTGAAAATACCATGGCTTGGGTCAGGCGCACGTTAGTCCTCAAGCTGACATCTCTGCTTCTCAACACTTGAAAAAGTTCCTGTGCAGCCGATTTGCTCAATGAAATACATCGCCTGATCTCTTGACTGCTGCTTCCATGAGTGTTGATAGTTGATCCAAGAAGAATGAAATCCTTGACAACTTCAATCTTTCTCTGTTGATAAAAATGTTGTTTATTGGTCCAGTGGTGAGGATTTTTGTTTTCCTGACATTGAGATGCAACCCATACTGAAGGCTGTGTTCTTTGATCTTCATCAGTAAATGTTTCAAGTCCTCTTTACTTTCAGCAAGAAAGGTTGTATCATCTGCATATTGCAGGTTGTTAATGAGTCTTCCTCCAATCCTGAAGCCACGTTTTTCTTCATAGATTCCAGCTTCTCTTATTATTTGTTCAGCATACAGTTTGAGTAAGTATGGTGAAACAACAAAACCTTGTCGCACACCTTTCCCAGTTTTAAAACATTCAGTGTTCCCATGCTCTGTTTGAACAACTTCTTGATCCAGTTACAGATTTCTCAGAAGTACATTTAAATGTTCTGGAATACTCATACTTCTCAATGTTGTCCATAGCTTGTCATGATCCACACAATCGAAAGCCTTTGTGTAGTCAATAAAGCACAGGTAAACATCTTTCTGGTATTCTCTGCTTTCAGCCAAGATCCATCGGACATCAGCAATGATATCTCTCATTCCACGGCCTCTTCTGAATCCAGCTTGAACCTCTGGAAGTTCTCTGTCGATGTATGATTGTAGCCATTTCTGTATTACCTTTAGTAAGTAAGAAATGATCGTAGGCCCCAAACTCCAAGAACTAGATATAGTTTCTGTTTTATTGCTTTTATAAATCTTAATCTGAAACATATTTTTTAAAAATTATTGTCTTTGAATACAGGAAATAAGCCACCAGAAAAGTGTGTTTTCATCTCAAAATTAATTATTCCAGTTCATTTATCCATGATCATCATCATCCATGTTTCTGTACCCTTCAAAACTCAATCCTTCATTAGTATCATCATTAAAATACCTCAGCAATGTCTACAAACACTCTTCTGTGACACTTGAACTCATGTTGTCATCATCACCTTTCTCAATATGTTAATTTTCATCATTGATATTCTGCTAACACACATTTAGTGCCTTTTTGAAACCATTGTGGATAGTTTCTGTGGTTATTCCCCCCAAACCCCTCCCCTGAAAATGGAAGCCACCCACTTTCAGACTTCTGAAAACATCTTTAACTCTAATAATCTTGATGGTATGAATTCAAGAATCCCAGACAGCATACATTCATCCTTTTTCTTCTTATCAAATTCGTAAATGTTTGACTGCTATATTTAATTACTACAGCTTCTGGATAAGGCCACCAGATATGACTGCAATATAAGCACCATTTGAGTTCATATAATATTGCTTGTTTTCATCTTTCTTACCAACCATGGTGTTGGGAGTATTAGTAAAGCCTACTTCAAAAAGATTTTCCCCTGCCTGTCCCAATAACTTAATGTACTCATAATTTTATAACTTAGCATCCCTTCTTAATTTTTAAATTTTTATTTTATTTTGGGAGTAGTATTAAGGAATAAGAGTTAAGACTATGGCTAGATCTAGGCTAGACATTTTTTTTTTTTTAAGTGCTATTGAGACAGTTCCAACTCATACCATTCCTGTAGAGAGCTTTTAAGTTGCACCTAGTGGGTTTGAACACACAACTTGATATTAGCAGCCCAGTTCTTATCCTACAACATCACACCAGGACTCTGAGGCTAGGCTCAGGATTTCGTTTGGTGTTAGGGTTTTGTTTAGCACCAGAATTAATGTTACGGGTAAGAATAGAGGTTGGAATATGGCTCGGAGTAGGGCTTTGTTCCTTTTAGAATTATATTTAGGTTTATTTTTATGTATTTATTTATTTATCTATTTATTTGCTGTTCTTGAAATCTACTTGATTTCCTCTTCATTTGGAAATTATGTAATTACATTATTCCCTCTTTTTACTTTATTTTATTGATCTTGTTGGTGCTGCAAACTGGTATCTCTGGTTCCTAATTTTCTGTATTGTGGGTTTGTTTTGCATTGAATTGCTGCAGGTTAATGTGCTGGACTTCAAAGTCGGTTTGAACCACAAAGGCAGTGGTTAAAACTCACCAGTTACTCCTCCAAAACCCTATACAGAGTCTCTATGAGTCTGAATCAACTCAAAGGCACAACAACAACAATACCTATATTTGGAGTCCTGGTGTGGTTCTGTGGGTTAATGCATTGGACTGCAAAGTTGTTTTGAACCACAAAGTCAATGGTTCAAGCTCACCAACCACACCTTGTACTCTATGTAGGTGTGCTATGGGACTACAACCGACTCAACAGCACTTAATAACAACAAAAACATATCTGGATTGAGTTTTGGATGATATTGACATGTATGTAAATTTCAGGTTGTTGTCTGCTGTTGGTGTTTCTCTGTCCAAAGAGCTCCTTTTAATATTTTCAATATGGTTGGTCTGCTTTTTACAAATTCTTTTAATTTCTCTGTATCTGGAAATGTCTTAATTTTACCATCATATGTCATGAACAAGTTTGATGGCTTGGCAACTGTTTTTTGTTTTGTTTTTCAGAGTTTTATGTATATCATCTATATGTCTTCTTGCCTGCATGGTTTTGGTGGAGAAATAAGAGTTTACTTTTATTAGTTCTCCTTTGTTGATAATATTATGTTTTTCCCTAGTAGATCTCAGTACTATTTCCTTGCCTTTGGTTTTAAAAAGTTTTTATTATAATATGTCTTGTTGATTTTATTTTATCTATCCTTTTTGGAGTTCATTTATCTTCCAGTCAGTCATGATATTAGGTAAGTAATTTTTTTCCAATGACTTTTCTACACTTCCTTTTTCTATCTCTTCCTGTTCTGGAATTTCAGTCACACATTTAAGTTCTTCCTGTTGATTGTATTCTACATAAATCTTAGATTTTTTTTTGGATTTTTATTTCTCTTTTCAGATTATTCCACTAGCAGAGGAACATTAAGAGCTTTGTATTCTAGCTCACTAATTTTGTCTTCCATTGATTCAATTCTACTTCTTTGCTCTTTCAGTATATTATCTATTTCTGAAGTCTTAGTATTAATCTTATAGCTTTCCAATTGCTGCTTTTATATAGTTTCCAATTTTACATTTATTTTGTCATTTTAATCTTATTGTTGTTTTTTTTCAATTCTTCTAAACTTTTGCATGTGTTTTCCTTGATTTCATCTGTAGTTTTCTCAATCTTTTGAAGGTACTTGTGTATGGTTCTTTTAAATTCCTTATCATGTAGTTCTGTTATAATTTCTGGTATTATATTTTCTAATTCTGCATTTTAATCCCTTATTGAGGCATTCTGTCTTGTTGCTTTATGTAGTCTGAAATTATCTGTTTTCTCCTAGACACGGTGGTATTGTATTTATATTTAATTAATGATTATACGTTAGTGAGTTCTCAGGTACTCATCCCCTGTCTCTTTGTGGATGTAATAGAAATTGGAAGTCTGAATGCAGTTCTCTGTATGCTGTTTGTGTAGTGCAAGAAAGGGCATGTTCATGGTTCTCCAGGCTTAGGGATAATATACCTGGTGCCTGATTCAAGAAATCAAGAAAGTGCTACCAGAACAATCAAATAAGATAGCATTGGAAACAATTCAAAACCTGCAAAAAGAGGTCAAAACGATTAATAATAAAATGCCAGAAATGGACAATACACTTAAAGGGTAAAGGAGTAGAAATGAAGAGATGGAAAATAGAACCAGCAAGCTAGAAGACAAATTTCTCAACACTGCTAAGATAGAACAGCAAACAGAAAAAAAAAAAATAAAAAATAAAAATAACCTTGAGAAAGTCGAAGATTCATGTGGAACAACATGAAGAGGAATAACTTGAGAATTATTGGAATTCCAGAACAGGAAGAATCACAGAAGACCACAGAGGATATAGTTGAAGAGCTGATGGAAGAAAAATTCCCTAACATCTTCAAAGATGAGAATATAAGCTTCAAGTAGCTGAAGGAACCCCAGGAAGGATAGATCCCAAAAGAAATTCATTATGATATATCATAATCAAGCTCTCCAAAATCAAAGACAAAGAAAGAATCCTAAAAGCAGCTAAGGAAAAGAGAAGTATTACTTAAAAAGGCAAGCAAACCACATTAAGCACCGATCTCTCAGCAGAAGCCATGCAGGCAATAAGGCAATGGGGAGAGATATATAAAACCCTAAAAGAAAAAGTGCCAGTCAAGAATCGTCTACCTAGCAAAGCTGTCAATCAAATACTACAGTGCAATCAAAACATTCTAGGATAAACAGCAGCTAATAGACTTTGTCAAAGCCAATCCAGAGCTTCAAAACATTCTAAAGGAAGTTCTTTGGACTGAAAAGCAACAAGAACAGACAACAACCAGAGATTGACAGACGTGGCAATATCACCCAGAACTCAGTGGATGGATAGTTCACAACAGAACAAAATTACAACAACGAATTCACAGGACCTGGGAAGTCTGTCAAAATAATTACAATGTCAAAGAATGGAAAAATATAGGAACAAAGATCCAGGTGGTATGGAGGTCAATTGATTGCAAGATAAAATAGACTGCTTTAAATGGAGGGAAAAAGTTAATAGAATATAGGGTAACCTCAAAGAAAATTAATAATCACATCATACCAGAAAAATGAAGATCCAAAAAGAAACTGGCAACATTAAAACTAGGAAGAAACTGACAAGAAAGAGCACAAAAAACATGAACTCAGCACAAGTAGACATGCAGAACAAAGGAACCAGCACCCCGAAAAACAAAAAAACAACAAAAAAAAAAACACACCATAATGACATCAATGAATTCATACCTATTAATAATTACACTGAATGTCAATGGATTAAATGCATCAGGTAAGAGATGGAGAGTGGCAGAATGGATAAGAAAGCAAGATTCTTCAATATACTGCTTGCAAGAGACATACCTTACACACAAAAACAAAAACAGATTAAAAATTAAAGGATGGGGAAAAATATACAAAGCTAATTGCAATTTTTAAAAAATGAGCAAAATGACAATGCTAATCTCTGGTGAAATAAACTTTAAGACAAAAAAGAAGGACACTATCTCACAACAAATGGGTCAATTTAGCAAGATGAAATAACTGTAATAAATATTTATGCTCCCAATGAAAGACCCCCAAGATAAATCAAGCAAACCCTAATATAACTGAAGAAAGAAATAGACAAATCTACAATAATAGTGGAAGATTTTAATATGCCACTTTTGAAAAAGGATAGAACAACCAGAAAGAAACTTGGCAAAGATGCAGAAGAACTAAACAACACAATCATCTTGGCCTCATAAATGTGTATAAAACCAGCAAAATACACCTTCTTTTCCAATGAACATGGAACATTATCCAGAATACAACATGTATTAGACCACAAAACAAGTCACCGTAAATTTACAAACATCAATATAATGCAAAATGTCTTCTCAGATCATAGTGCTATAAAATTAGAAATCAACAACAGGAAGACTAAGGAAAATAAGTCAAATGCATGGAAACTGAATAACACCCTCCTAATAATCTACTTGCTAATATAACAAATAAAACGTGAACTTAAAAATTCCTACAAGCATATGAGAATGAAAGCACAACATACCAAAATCTATGGGACACAGTAAAAGCAGTGCTTAGAAAACAATTTATTGCAATAAATGCACACATCTAAAAAGAAAAAAGAACCAAAATTAACACATTAACACAACATCTCCAAAAATTAGAAATACACCAACAAAGGTAGCCTACAGTCACCAGACGAAAAGAAATAATGAATATTAGAGCAGAAATATGTGAGATAGAAAACAGAAAACTATAGTAAATATCAACAGGACAAAAGCTGGTTCTTCGAAAAGAGTTAAAAAATTGACAAACCATTGGAAAACCTACCAAAAGTAAAAAGGGAGAAGACACAAGTAACAAGCATGAGAAACCACATGGGTCATTTCACAATGGAACCAATGGAATAAAAAAGTTAATAACAGAATACTATGAAGACTTATACTCCAATTAATTTGAAAATTTATAGACGATGGATACATTTTCAGACAAACATGTATTGTCAACTGTCAAAGCTCACTAGCTGCTCTTCCAGAAATCCTATACAGGGTCATTGTGGTAGGAATTGACTCAATGGCAGTTAAAAACAATAAAAAATAAAAACCTTTTTGTAAAAAATAATAAGAAAAAGCTCATATTTTAAAATTGTATATATTTGAAGGTTTTGATCAATCTAGATCATAGTAAGACTGAAGAGTGTGAATTTACAGACTTGAATCTCCAACAATAAAAACATACTTTTAAGAACAGTAGGCTTCTCTGCTCTTTCAATTCACATTTGATATTTGAGTTAGGCTGTTCATTTCTGCATACCACATACTTAGAGAAAAATTAATAAAACTGGAAAGCTTCCAGAGTAAGATATCCAATTGCAAAAGGGTCAAGAAGGCACTTGAGTGGGATAGAAAGGACTATCAGGAAATAACATTACAGAAAGCTTGTAAGCCCATCTTCAGCTTATAATGGATTGGAATATCTAAAAGGGGTTCTCAAACTTACTCAGTGAAATAGGCTTCTTGTGGAGCCTTTACAGAGTATGGGACCTTCAGTAGAATCCTGAAACCCATACAGAACTGTCTGAGGTGGGACATGAAGACCAACTCAGAGTGGCTAGAAGAACAAAGGAAACTTCTTGAAATAATTACCAGCAGGTAAAGAGGAAAAGAAAAAGAAGAAAAGCAGACTGTAGAGATATTACAAGAAAATGCAAGCTCTTTGCTTGAGAACCATCAAGACAAGTCATCAAGTCATTTCAGGGGGGAAAAAAGCCCTTATATGAAACTCAAAGGGAACACACGAGCAAGCTTGTAAGCTCAATGGTGACCTTGTTGGACTGCTTGTGAGTGGAGGTGGGGGAAAGGTAGAAACAAAGACATGGGATGAGCTTGACCATGTTCCATGAACTCCTCTCAATGAGAGAGAGAAGAGTAAGGGCTGGTTGGTCCGAAGTTTGGGGAGACCTTGGAACCACTGAGCTCATGAACATTGACCTAGCCACTGGGGGCTAGAGCTGAGAGTAAACTGTCCAGCTGATATGAAGTAAGGTGAGATGCATAAGAACATCCACACTTGAAGATAGTATCCATTTGATCTAGCTTGGATGGCCTGTTGACCAAAACTCGACTAGAGGAAGACAAAGAATTTTAATACATGAAGCAAGTGCTAAAAGTTGATGAACTTGACCTTATCTGAAGGATGTAGTAGCACAAAATACCAGCTGAGAGGGATTTGTTGTTGCTGTTGTTAAGTGCTGTCGAGTCGGTTCCGACTTTGCAGTCTAGCGCATTAACCTACAGCGCCACACCAGAACTCCAGCTGAGAGGGAAGGGGTATTCAAATCAAGGATCAAGCATGTCCCCTCAGTGCACAGGGTTGGTAGGGATGGGCAACTCAGAAATGGCTACTTAAAATGGGGGACCTATAAAGTCACAAGTTTTCATGGGTGAGTTTATTTTAAAAGCAAATGAGGGAAGGTAGAATCCCCACTGAATAGCTTCCATCTTGGCTAGATGGGTCTGGTGAAAGGACATGGAGATAGGATTCTTTTGAATTAATAATGATTAATTGTTATCATGACTTATTGCAATTGTCACAATTGTAAAGGTAGAAGATGTATAAGAAAAACTGAGGAATAGTTAATCTTACATTCAAGGAACAGATGACCTCAGGACCAGCAAATGGGAAGAGCATAAGTACAATGTGGGATCCTAATCAGAGAATCAGTGACACCAAAGTCTGAGGCAGAGAGGATGGCATGGAAAAATAGAGCATTTGAGGTCTCTAGTCTCATGGAAAGAGAAAAATTGTGTGCGGATGGGCAAGAGACTGGTTTGTAAAATGTCTCCTTTCCTTGTTTAAATGAGTATATATCCCTGCATATTTTTGTGTACATCAAAAAAGGGGATTGTAATCTTTAAAATGAAACAAGATGCAATTGGTTGAGTGCAAAACTAATGTTCTGCCATGTAGACTATCACTCAATTGACAATAATAGCTTTAAAAGGGCGGGGGGGACAACATGTTGCTGTAATTACTGAAGTACTGAGACTTTCAAAAAGCAGAACTAAGATATATATGATAACTTTTTCATACAAATAAAAGCTGTCCTATGGAAGATGGTTTAAATGGGTTTTCAAATAGTTCTGTTCAAAGCCTAGATTTCATTAAGGAGGCACAATAGTTGAAAGGGAGTATATGGAGGTTTATGAAGTATACAGAGAGGAAAGCATTAGTTTCCCAAATTCTGTTTTTACTAAAGACTTTCTGGTGTCTTCTATTTCATATATTGTCTGTCCAAGTAAGATTTCAGGAAAGTTTTAGTGAGAACATCTAAGTTTCCTTCCAATTTAGATTGATGTTATGACACTTTCTACATACATCTCTGTTGACATTTTTATTTGTTTGCATTTTCTTCTACTTATTCATATTAATTTCTAATTGACATTACTAGTAGAAGCCCAATTGTGGAAATTATTGTTTCTCTTTCCATTTCATAACTATAAATCTGTTTTAAAATTAATATCAAACAAGAAGGCAAATTTTCAAAAGAGCCTGAAAACCTGTCTAGTCTCTATCAAATTTGTACCAACTCATGTTGTTAAGTGCCATCCCGTTGGTTCTGACACACAGCAACCCTGTATAGGGTTTCTGAGAAGCAACTGGTAGGTTTCAATCACCAACCTAGTGGCTAGTATTCCAAAGCATTTACAGTGGTGCAGCAGGGCTCCCCATATATTTCTGTAGAACTGTGCTCCATAGTGTTGTCAATGCCCAATTTTTCAGACATAGATCTACAGGTCTGTCTTCTGAAATGTATCTGGATGGACTCAAATCTCCAACCTTTTTGGTTACCAACTAAGTATATCAACTGTTTACACCACCCAGGGACTCCTAAAGATAAGTTCATTTGTTTGAGAGTATTTACAATTTCAAAAATATTCTTTTTTTTTTTATTACATGGTCTAAATTCATTTATTGAAACATATTTTCACATCAGATAACCAAAAAAAAAGCTAAGGCTTTGCTATCTACAGCATACATATTAAAACGAGTCATTTTAGAAACTTGAAAATAAAGTCATTGCAGGCAAATTCAATAACAAAGAATGGACAGAATAAAGAAGACAAAGAAGAAAAGGAGGAGGAAGAAAATAACAAAAGCAATGAAAAAATGCAGATAAGGTAAAATTTTGTCACAAAAGAACAAAGAAGGTATATTAGTTAAGGAAACCCAACTGCAATACCAGATAATATCCAGGGAAACATTGGATAACGTATCGTTCATTACCATAGCATCTTGTATTTCCTAACTCATGATGTTTGTAAATAATTATATAATTTTCATTTTTTCTGTTAGTCAACGCACTGATGAGGCTAATGGATATTGCTATTTTCTCCAGAATAATACTTGGTACATAGTAAATATAAATTAGATTTTGTTTGTTTGTTATTTTTAATGGATAGATTACTTTTTGAAATTTCTTTATTGCATATTCATTTTTAAAGTCAGAGATTTGAGGAATTTAAAATGCTGATAGGTAAAGCAAGTGGGATGGGTACAGTAGAGAGAGGGAAAGAAGTTGACAGAGCAAAGTCAATGAGAGAGCAAGAGATAAAGGTAAAGAATTAGTAAGTTTCCTCTGGAATTACTAATTTTCTGCCATAAAGTTTGAATTTAATATCAATATATTAAAGGGAAATATTTTTATTTAGAAATAGATATATATTTATATATACGTATACATTGTTGCTAAATGCCATCGACTCAGTTTCGACTCATAGGGGCCCTCGATAGGGTTTCTGAGGAGCGGCTGGTGAATTTGAACCAATGACCCTGAGGTTCAAACTGACCTTATGGTCAAGAGTGCTTATCCTACAGCATCACACCAAGACTCCAATATTTATATATTACAAATGTATAATTATTCAAGGTGCTTTTATTATTATTATTATTGCAGAACAGTGAAAGTTCTTTCCTGTGTTCTGGAATAATAATTATGAATATTATCATTTAAATGCAATGCAACACACACATGCACACACACACCCTTAACTGTACCCATTAGTAAAGGCAACAAATGAAATGCCACTCACAAATCCACCTGCACTAGCCACCATGAGTAAGACTAATCAGGTATTTTTAAAATATCTGATTACTCTAATGTTCAAAACATTCTGAATGTGGTCATGAACAAGAAGAAAATTTAACATAAAGTGGTGTGTGAAAAATATTCTTGAGAATTTTTTTTTTCATTTCTTAGTGCAATTGTAGATGCATCTCCAATCTATAAATAGTTTTCCAATATGAAAAACAAAAATGTTTTTATATGCCCTGGCTGTCTTCACCAATCAAACAACAAGGTGTTTGGAAGTTAGAAAGACTTGGATTTCCATCCCATCTCTTCCACAGATTAGGTTTATTACTTTGGGCAGTTTTCTTAGTCCTGAGCCACATCTTTCTCATAAATAAAATGAGAATGTCACCATTGTTGCCTACTTTTATGAGTTTCTGTGAAATACAAATAAAGTAGTGCAATAAATGTAGTTTATACTTTCAAAAATATTATGCAAATAAGATATTATTGGAATTCCTGGGTCATGTAAATGGTTAACACACTTGGCTGTTAACCAACAGTTTGGAGGTTTGAGTCCATCCAGAGGCAACTCAAAATAAATGTCTGGAAATCTACTTCTGAAAAACCAACCATTGAAAATTAAATGGTGTACTCTGACACAAATGGGATTACCATGTGTAGGAATCAACTTAATGACAACTAGTAACGGAACGTTTGTTGTTTGTTGTTCAGTGACACTGAGTCTGTTCTGACTCATAGTGACCCAGTATAGGATTTCCAAGAAGCAGTTGGTGAGTTTGAAATGCCAACCCTGCAGTACAAATCAACTTTGCAGTCCAATGTTTATCCTATAGCGCCACACCAGGACTCCTAAAGATAAGTGAAGTCTTTAAAATTGTGATGTAAAAAGGATATGTCAAAACACCTAGAATGAATCATCAATATATTGAGTGTTTGGGAGTGTCCTACAGCTGATTTTAATATCACACCCTCACAGTATTGGGAATCTAGACCTGTGCTATCCAATATGTTAGCCATTAGCCATCCATGACCATTATAAAATAATTAAAATTAGATAAGCCTAAAATTCAGTTCCTTGGGCAGAGTAATCACTGTGCATTTCAAGTTATCTTTAATCACATTTACATCATCACAGAAAGTTCTACTGGACAGTGCTACTTTATTCCTTCAGCTTACTGGATCTGACAGACTGTGTATAATTAGTTGCAAAATTTATGGAAGAGAAAAAAAAAAATATTGGTTATCTGTAAAAGTCTCCGAGAGGAAAGAAGTTCTGGTAGAACCTTGAAGAGGAAATACAATTTAGACAGATGAAACAACCCTTAGGATGGAAGGAAAGGTAATTGAAAAGGAGGAAATATTGCAAACAAATTGACACACATAAATGAGAAGAGGCAGATGAGGCTTGGAATATAAGAGAATAGTATGGAAAGAGAACAAAAAGATATGCTGCCACCAGAACTCAGAAATTCGTAATACTCAGGCTGAAGAACTCAGTCTCTATTTATACCAATAGGAAACACCACGAGTTGTTTTTTTTATTTTGTTTTTTTTTTTTTAATTTAAGGTTTTTATTGTGGATTG
>NW_006408685.1:322373-324321 GCF_000296735.1 Chrysochloris asiatica | reverse complement strand
TCAATCTTTTCTCCATTGATAAGAATGTTGTTTATTGGTCCAGTGGTGAAGGTTTTTGTTTTCCTGACATTGAGATGCAACCCATACCGAAGGCTGTGCTCTTTGATCTTCATCAGTAAATGTTTCATGTCCTCTTCACTTTCAGCAAGCAAGGTTGTATCATCTGCATATCAGAAAGCAGAGAATATCGGAAAGATGTTTACCTATGCTTTATTGGCTACATAAAGGCTTTCGATTTTGTGGATCATGACAAGCTATGAACAACATTGCGAAGTATGAATATTCCAGAACACTTAATTGTACCTCTGAGGAATCTGTACCTGGACCAAGAAGCAGTTGTTCTAACAGAGCATGGGAACACTGAATGTTTTAAAATTGGGAAAGGTGTGCGACAAGGTTGGGTTCTTTCACTATACTTATTCAACCTGTATGCTGAGCAAATAATACGAGAAACTGGGTTCTATGAGGAAAAACGTGGCATCAGGATTGGAGGAAGACTCATTAACAACCTGTGATATGCAGATGATACAATACATGAAAGAGTACCTATTAAATGCTAATCTATTTTTGGCAACTTACTTTTTATAATAGACAAATTTTACTTGGAACTCTGACATCAAGATGATGTTTTACAATTTATTATAGAACGCTTTTATTTCTATATTTTAAGCCCAAACAATATTTTAGTATATTTTCAATAATCCTTTGACTCATTTTTTTAAATTTACTTAATCAATATTTCATACCTGCTCTCTCTTTCTGATATTGGGAAATTTCACTAGAAAAAAAAAATGGGAATATGTCAGTAAATAAAAATGGCTCTATGAAAACAAAAAATAAGACATTATAAAATGGCCTAAATACCAAAAAGGAAAATATTCTAATAAAAATATAGTACTACACATTCTTATGATTATTATTATTTCTTCCTGGTAAAGACGTTTGTGCAATGTTTTTAAAGGTATTTGAAATTATTCTCTATTAGGAACATGCAGATTACAAATTTTCATCTTTTATTGGTTCTGAGAAATCCTTAGGAATTTCCTCCTGATTTTCTATGGGGAAAACATTACTTGAACTACTTATTTAAGAAATGTCTGCTAATGAAAGATGAAATCAAAATAAAAGGTTAGGAGCCAGTACCTTTAGTATAAATATTGCTGATTCACATGCTATTCATGAATCAGAGGATAGATGCAAAAATTCTTGACAAAATCTTAGCCAATAGAATTAAACAAAATGCCCAAATAAATAAATAAATATAATAATAATACATTATGACAAAATAGTATTCATACCACAAATGCAGGAGTGGCTCAACATTAGAAAAACAATCAAAGTAATCCACCACATAAATAAAACAAAGGAAAATAATCACATGATAATATTAACTTATGCAGAAAAAAGGTATTTGACAAACTCCAACATTCAATCCTGATAAAAAATACTCAACAAAATAGAAATAGAGGGAAATTCCTCATCATAATCAGGGCATATGTACAAATGAAATACCCATCACCACACTCAATTAAGAGAAATTGAAAGTATTCCTTTTCTGAACAGGAACGAGACAAGCTTCCTTTAATCACTACTCCTATTCAATATTGTGTTGGAAGAGTTAGTTAGAGCTATAAAATAAGAAATGTGAATTAAATACATCCAAAGTGTCAAAGAAGAAGTAAAACTCTTAATTTTCAGAGTAGATGATCCTGTACATAGAAAATCCCAAAGACTCAGGAAGAAAATCATTGAAATTTATTGAAAGATTCAGCAAAGTGAAAGAGTACAAGATCAGTATATGATAATCTGTTGGATTCCACTACAACAACAACAAAAAAAACAGTTCTGAAAAGGAAATCAGAAAAACATTACTGTTGCAGACTGTGCAGAGGTTTGAGGCCCTATAGGCCTGAGTGTAACAGATCTAGCCACTTGGCAGTTAATAGCA
>NW_006408685.1:312492-314413 GCF_000296735.1 Chrysochloris asiatica | reverse complement strand
GAATCCAACTGATTTTTGTATGTTGATCTTATACCCTGCCACTTTGCTGAATCTTCCAATGAGGTCTAGTAGCTTTTTTATTGAGTCTTTGGGGTTTTCTACATATAGGATCATATCGCCTGCAAATAGGGAGAGTTTTACTTCCTCTTTGCCAATTTGGATGCCTTTAATTTCCATGTCTTGCCATATAGCTCTTGCTAAGACTTCCAGCAAAATATTGAATAAGAGTGGTGACAAAGGACATACTTGTTTGGTTCCTGTGCACAGAGGGAAGGCTTTCAGGTTTTCCCCATTGAGAGTAATGTAGGCTGTTGGTTTTGTATATATGCTATTTATTATATTGAGGATTTTCCTTTCAATTCCTATTTTTTTGAGTGTTTTTATCAGGAATGGATGTTGGATTTTGTCAAATGCCTTTTCTACATCAATCGATCTGATCATGTGGTTCTATTCTTTTTTCTTATTTATATGGTGGATAACGTTGATTGTTTTTTTTTTAATGTTGAACCATCCTTGCATCCTTGATATTACTCCCAATTGATCATGATGTATTATCTTTTTGATGTGTTGCTGAATTTTGTTGGCTAGTATTTTATTGAGAATTTTTGCATCTATGTTCATGAAAGATATTGGTCTATAATTTTCTTTCTTAGTGATGTCCTTCCCTGGTTTTGGTATGAGGGTTATGCTTGCTTCATAAAATTTATTAGGAATATATCCTTTCTACTCTATCTTCTGAAATAATTTGAGTAGAATTGGTGACAGCACTTACCTGAATGTTTGGTGGAATTCACCAGTGAAGCCGTCTGGGACTGGACTTTTTTTGGTTGGTAGTCTTTTGACGACCTGGTCGATTTCTACTTTTGTTATGGGTCTGTTCAGGTTTTCTACTTCACTCTGTGTAAGTTTAGGTAGGTCATATTTATCTAAAAATGTATCCATCTCTTCTAAGTTTTCAAATTTGTTGGAGCACAACTTTTCATAGTATTCTGTTATTATCCTTTTGATTTCCTTTGGTCCGTTGTGGCATCACGCATGTGATTTCTAATGTGTGTTATTTGTGTCTTCTCCCTCTTTTCTTTTGTTAGGTTTGCCAATGATCTGTCAGTTTTGTTAATTCTTTCAAAGAACCAGCTTCTTGTCCTGTTAATTGTTTCTATAGCTTTTCTGTTTTCTATCTCATTTATTTTTGCTCTAATCATTATTATTTATTTTCTTTTCGTGGCTGTGGGTTCCCTCTGTTAGTCAGTTTCTTATTGTTGTAGATGCTGTGTTAATGTGTTAATTTTGGTTCTTTCTTCTTTTTGGATGTGTGCGTTTATTGCAATAAAGTGTTCTCTTAGCACTGCTTTAGCTGTTTCCCAAAGATTTTGTTATGTTTTGTTTTTGTTCTCATTTATTTCTAGAAACTTTGAGAATTCACGTTTAATTTCTTCTACTACCCAGTCACTTTTCAGCAGGGTGTTATTCAGTTTCCATGTATTTGACTTGATTTCCTTGGTCTTCCTATTGTTGATTTATAATTTGATAGCATTGTGGTCTGAGAAGATGCTTTGTACTATGTTGGTATTTGTAAATTTATGTAGATTAGTTTTGTGGCCTAAAACATGCTCTATTCTGGAGAATGTTCCATGTGCACTGGAAAAGAATGTGTATTGTGTTGTTGTTGGCTTGAATGCTCTGTACACATCTAAAAGGTCCAGTTGGCTAATTGTATTGTTTAGTTCTTCTGTGTCTTTGTCAAGTTTCCTCCTCGTTGTTCTATCTGTTTTTGAAAGTGGTGTATTAAAATCACCCACTATTATTGTAGATTCATCTATTTCTTTCTTCAAATCTATTAAAGTTTGTTTTATATATTTTGGAGCTCTTTCATTGGGAGCATAGATATTTATTATGGTTATTTCATCTTCTTCAATTGTCC
>NW_006408685.1:305630-312392 GCF_000296735.1 Chrysochloris asiatica | reverse complement strand
CTTTGGGGTGCCTCATTGTCTCCCTTCTTCTGTTTGTCTGTGTATTCTTTCGCTATCCCTATCGCTGCTGGATCTCCCCTCCTCGTGAACCAAACACTCGTGAACAACATAACTATGTCGAGGGCAGACCCCGACACATTACTATTTACAATAGCCACCAAAAATATGAAATGTTTAGAAATAAATCTAACCACAGAAACAAACAAACAAAAAAATCTATATACCCCCTTCTAAGACTAAAACTCAGGAAACACATGAGAAGGCTTGTAAGCTCACTGGTGACAACATTGGTCTACTTATGAGTTGAAGTAGTGGAAGATATGGGCTGAATTCAACATGCTCCATAGGCTTCTGTCAACCTTGAGATGAGAGAGAGAGAAGAGGAAGGGCTGGTTGGTCTGAAGTTTGGGGATACTTGGGAACTCCTGAGCCTATGAATGCTGACCTAGCTACTGGGTCTAGAACTGAGAGTGAAGTTTCCAGCTGATATGAACTGGGGGGAGGTGTGCAAGACCAACCAAACTTGAAGATAGTACCCATCTGAACTAGCTTGGGTGGCCTGATGATCAGAATTTGACTAGAGGAAAAAATATATATATATTTTTTAATATAGGAAACAAGTGTAAATTGCTACAATTTGATGAACTTGACCTATACTTATGGATGTAGTAGCTCAAAATACCAACTGAGGCAGAGGGAGTCTTCACATCAAGGATAAAGCCTACCCCCTGAGAACATCAGTACACAGAGCTCATAGGTATGGGCAACTTAGACATTGATTACTTAAAATGGAAGGGCTATAAAGGCACAAAGTGGCTGGCTACAAGTTTTCATGAGGGAGTTTATTTTCAGAGCAAGTGGAGGAAGGTAGAATCCCCACTGAATTGTTTTCATATTGTCTAGATGGTTTTGGTGAAAGGAGATGGGGATAGGATTATTTTGATTTAATAGTAATTGTTGCGATGACTAATTATGACTGTCACAATTGTAAAGGTAGAAATTGCATAACAAAATGAGGGAGTAGTTAATCTAACATTCCAGGACCAGAGGACCCTAGAGGGAAGAGTATGAGCAGAGCATGGAATCCTAACCAGAGAAGCAGCAACATTAGAGATGGAGGCAGAGGTGATGGCATGGAAAGATAGAGCAGCTGAGGACTCTAGACTCATGGAAAGAGAGAGGCTTTTTGCTGGCAGCCAGGAGGGTGGCTTACAAAATGTGCCCTTTTGTCATTTAAAGGATTATATTCCTGCATGTTTTTGTGTACATCAAAAGAAGAGAAAAAAAGAGAGAATTGAGGTAAATACTATTAATCTATGGTACCAAGGGGATTGTGATCATTGCAATGAAACAAAATATGATTGCTTGAGTGCAAAACCAATGTTCTGCCATATAAACTATCACTCCATTCACAATACAAACTTAAAAAAAGAAAAAAAAACTATAAAAAGAAATCTAAAAAACACTACTACAAGAAACCAAAATAGACTTACAAAAATAGTAGAATATAGCATCCTGGAGTCCTGGTGTGGTGCTATGGGTTAATGTGCCAGCCTGCAAAGCCGTTTGAACTGCAAGGTTGGAGGTTGAAGCTCACCAGCTGCTCCTCAGAAACCCTATACAGGGGCACTATGGGTCAGAACAGACTCGACAACACTTAACAACAACAACAAATAGCAAAGAGCTTTGGTAGTGTAGTGGTTACAAGTCAAGCTGATAACCTTAAGGTCAGCAGTTTGAAACTGCCAGTGGTTCTGCAGGAGAAAGATGAGACTTGCTGCTGACATAAAGATTTACAGCCTCGGAAACCCTATACATGGTCATTATGAGTTGGAACCGACTCCACTGCACATAACCATCACCATTGCCATAGTATGCTCATGAACAGAAATACTTAACATTGTGAAAACATAAACACTACCTAAAATAATCTATAGATACCATGAAATCCCAATCCACATTCCAACATGATTCCTTAAAATGATGGAAAAGCTGATCACTAACTTTATAGGGAAAGGAAAGAAACCTTGAATAAGCAAAGTATTACTTAAGATGAAGAATAAAATTGTGTTTCACTTACTGATCTCAAAAGATACTTAACAACCACATTGGTCAAAACAGACTGGAACTGGTACAACAAAAGATGCATAGATAAATGCAACAGAACTGAGAACCCAGAAGTAAATCCATCCATGTAAAGTCAGCTGATTTTTGACATAGGGCCAAAACACATTAATTGGGAAATAGATAGTCTCTTCAACAAACGGTGCTGACAAAATTGAAAATCTATTTGCAAAAAAATGAAAAAAGACACATATCTCACACCACATACAAAAACAAACTCAATGAGGATTAAATGTCTAAATACAAAACCTAGCACTAGATCATCAATGGAAAAATAAGGACAAACTTAAGTGCTCTAAAACATGGCATAAATACACTGTCAAACATAACTAAAAACACAGAAAAAAATAGAAGACACAACAGATAATTAGTCTCTCGTAAAAATTAGACAATCGTGTATATCAAAAGATTTCACACAAAAAATAACGAGACAACACAGACGGGGAATAATTTTTTTCAATGACATATCAAAGAAGAGATAAATCTCTAAATGTCTTAGAAAAGTGCAACCTCTACAAAAACAAACAAAACAAAACAAAACAAAAACATGGTGATGGTGGTGGTGGTTGTATGCCGTGAAGTCCATTCTAACTCATAGTTACCCTGTACAGGGTTTCCGAAGCTGCAAATCTTTAAGGGAGCAGAAAGCCTCATCTTTCTTCCGCACATCAGCTGGTAGTTTCGAACTGCTGCTCCTAAGGTTAGCAGCCCAATTCTTAGCCACTACACTACCAGTGCTCCTAAATTAAAAATGGGCAGAGGGCAGGAACAGACATAAAAGAAGGCCTTTAGGCAGCCAACAAACATATGAAGAAATGCATGCGATGATTAACCATTGGTGGTGATGGTGGTTGTGTGCCATCAAGTCGTTTCTAATTCATAGTGACCCTGAATAGGGTGTCTAAGACTGTAAATCTTTACAGGAGCAGAATGACTCATCTTTCTCCCATTGAGCAATTGGTAGATTTTAAATGCTCACTGTGTGGTTAGCAGCCCAGCTCATAATCCACTATGCTTCCATGGATCCTTCATTATTCATTATTGTTGTTGTTGTTAAGTGTCATTGAGTCAGTTCTGACTCACAGAGATCCTGTGTAGGTTTTACAAGGAGTGGCTGGTGGGTTTAAATCACCAACACTGTGGCTAGCAGTGTAGTGGTTATCCTGTAGTACCACACCAGGATTCCTCATTAGCCACTGCTGTTATTAAGTGCCATTGAGTCTGTTCAGATTCATAGAAACCCAGTACAGTGTTTCAAAGGAGTGGCTGGTGAGTTTGAACTGTCAATCTTGTGGTACAAAGCAAATTTTCAGCCCAGTGCTTATCCTGCGGGACCACACCAGTGCATATCCTATAGCACTATTACAGAGATGCAAATCAAAACAACACTGAGATATCATCTCACCCCAGTATTAACGGCAACTTCCAAGAGAACAGAATACAACAAATGCTGGAAAGATTTTTGAGAGACTGGGAGTATCCTACATTGTCTGTGGGACTGTAAAATAGTGCAATCACTGTGGAAAATAATTTGGTGCTTCCTCAAAAATTTGGAAACAGAAATACTATATTGCTCAACATCCATAAGAAAAAGAACCATGACATGAGTAGATACTTGCACACAGATGTTCATTGCAATGCTATTCAGAATAGCAAAAAGATTAAGGATGTATAAACGTCCATCAATGGAAGAAAGGATAAACAGACTTTGGTAATACACACAATAGGATACTACGCTCCGTTGAAGAATAAGGATGTCTCTGAGAAAACCCTCATAATGTGAATAAACCAGCAGAATATTGTATTAGGCTGAGTGAAATTAGTCAATCACAAAAGAAGATATATTGTATGAGACCATTATTGTAAACACTCAAGAAAAGGTTTTCATGTTCAAAGAAATTTTCTTAGATGGTTGCCAGGGGTGAGAGGGAAGTGAGAATAATTCACTGTCTGAAAGGTAGACACATGTTTACTCAGGTGAGTGGGATGGCACTATGCAAAAGGAGTAAGGTTGGTAGAAAAATGATGAAGATACAGGGTTAAAGGGGATAGAAGTAAATATTATTTTATACACAGCAGTGTTTTGTGGGTAGATGACTATGGGAGGTAGAATGCAAGTATACTCACAAATGTATAAGGATTTGAAAGAAGACATTTGTATTGGGTATTTACCTTTGCTGCAAACACACCGATGAATGTGGTGGAGCATGTTGTTGTTGTTAAGTGCCGTCGAGTCGATTCCAACCCATAGTGAATCTGTATAGGGTTTCCGAGTAGCAACTGGTGAGCTTGAACTGCCAACCTTGCAGTTCAAACAGCTTTGCAGTCTAGTGCATGAGCCCACAGCGCCACACCAGGTGGTGGAGCATACAAGGGACAAAATAATGAAAACGTTTTAGATATTATCAAACATCATAGTACAATGAGTTTCAGGACTTGGGGATTCAGGACCATAGTCAAAGACAGTGTTCTACAACCTACATTGGTGAGTAGCCACTGGGAACTTAAAAGTTCATTAAGTGGCCATTTAAGGTACACCTACTGGTCTCTCAATGTGCAGAAGAAAGAAGAGTGATGAAAATTGAAGATTCTTGGAATCAACAGACCATTGGAGTAGGTAAACATCAGTCACCACAACCCTGAGAGGAGAATTAGGTGGTGCCTGACTACCACTACCCACTTGTTGTTGTTGTTAAGGTGCCATTGAGTTGCTACCGACCCATAGGGAACTTATGCACAGAAGAACAAAACACTGCACAATCCTGGGCAATCTCACTACTGTTGCCACACTTGAGTCCATCGATGCTGCCACTACCCACTTAAGAGATCACATTAGAAAGTCAAGGGTAGAGTGGCAGAAAATGTGAAACAAACTCAAAATTATTATTTAAAACAAATCAAAACAAAACTAACACCAGGCTTACCAATCAAAAAAAGAATAGAGGAGCCCAAGACTAGGGTCCTTGACCACCCTGCATTTCTGGAACAGAACAACAATAGTATGATATGCTGTTGTTGTTAGTGCTGTTTGTTGACTCGGTTCCCACTCATAGCGACCCTGTATAGGTTTGCTGAGGAGCAGCTGGTGAGTTTGAACTGACTTGCGGCCCAGTGTTTTGTCCCACAGGGACACACCAAAACTCAAAACTCACCATGAAATGGTCAATCTTTAATCAAAAGGCAGCTTTTACCGAAGGAAAAAGTTGAGAATGGATGAAAAGAGGGTGGAATGGAAATTAGAACCACACTACCTGTGGGATAACTGTTGTTGAATGGAGGGGATTGCAGTCTTTGAGATGAAACAAAGTGTTTGTTTGTTGAATTTAAAACTGATCTTATCTGTTACCCTTCAGTCAACTTGCAATAAAAAGTTGAAAACAAAAAAAGAAGGGACCAGAGTCAGAGAGGGTCTGTAAATAAATTTCTGCCAAAAGAATTTTGAATAATAGTTGTTGTTAAGCGTCCTTGAGTTGATTCCAACTCATAGTGACCTTGTATATGGCTTCCAAGGAGCTGCTGGTGAGTTTGAAATGCAGATATTGTAGTTTTCAGTCCAGTGCTTCTTCTACAGTGCTACATCAGGAGTCCTAAATAAGGAGGTAATTTTCATATAAAATATCGTGTATTTCCAATATCAAAAAGAAAATATTAACTTACAATGGCATTCTGATCCATAGTCAAACATATCAACTTTAATTACCCTTAGATTTTGTTACACTCATTATTTATATGAGTGGTTCGTATAGGTAGAAAGATCTATAGAAATAAGTTCTAATATTTCTTTCATAAAGGACTTTATTCTCAAGAAAACGTGTTCCATGCAAGCTCATATTTCCATACTGACAGACAAGAATAGGGTATGAGAGATGCTCTGATGTGGTTCTATTTCAAGACTAGAAAGGATGTTGTTTTCAGAGAAGGGCATGTCTGTTGCTTCAGGTCCAGCTAACATTTCTTTTCTCCCTATATAGATGTTGTTGTTGTTAAGTGCTGTTGAGTCAATTCTGACTCATAGCAACCCAGTATAGGGTTTCTTAGGAGCAGCTGGTGACCTTGAACTGCCTACCTTGCATTTCAAACGGCTTTGCAAGTCTGGCGCATTAGCCCACAGTGCCACACCAAGACTCTATATATAGATGGTGGTAAACAAATTTTATTAAATTTAAAGAATACTAATTGTTGCTTCAAAATAGAGAAACAAAAACTAGAAGGAAGAAATATATCTTTGATTTTATACTCCTTATGTATTGATGGGAGTCCTAGTGTAGCACTGTAGGATAAGCACTGGACTGCTAACCACAAGGTCAGTGATTCAAACCTACCAGCCACTTATCGGAAACCCTGTACAGGGTCACTATAACTTGGAACTGACTTGAATTCACTTAACAACAATGTATTGGTACATATAAAATAAAGGTGTTATTAAATACATGAGTTCAGTGAAGAGTCACCACAATTTTCAAATTTCTGTATCTTAACTGTCCTTAAATTATATGGCAAGTAACTTTCAAACATTTATTATGTTATCAGAAATGATGACATAAAATTAGAGTAGAATGCAATTCTAATGATAACTCACATCTACTTCCATAAAAGCAGTAACAAATATTTTATCAACTAACATAGGTCTCTCTAATA
>NW_006408685.1:294732-298538 GCF_000296735.1 Chrysochloris asiatica | reverse complement strand
ATTTTATCTTTTTTCTGGACATGTGCTGATATTGTCTTCTGCTTTTGCTTCTTGGACCTGTTTAATGTTTATCTGTGGCCTTAATGCTTAATTGAGTAAGTGTTTTGGTAATTTTTTATGTTTTCTGATTGCTTGCAGGAAGATGTGATCAGGATGTGGTCTTCACTTTTCACTCTTCTTATTGCTTAACTCAGAGTAACTTTCACAGGTGTTGTCTGTTTCCCTGGTATATGGCAGCGATTATTGGTTGTTGCCTGGGTTTTGGTGTTTTATAGAGTGTGATTGTGGTTTGGCTATATTGCAGCAGTTGCTGACTCTTCTTGTATAATATAGGGACATAAAGACTTCTCCAAAGGCAGAAGGGGGGCTATATAACAGCAAAACAACATCAGTCATGTACAAAAACAAAACAAAAAGAAAAAACAGCACCAACAAAAACAAGGGCTGAATACTCTCGTATCTAATCACAGAATAGGGGGAGAAGGGAGAGAAGAAAAAGAGGGGGGAAAAATCTGTAGCTTAATATAAGTATGTCTTTAATGTTCTAAGTTCCTGCATTCAAAGCTTCCCGAGAGATTTTGCCTTTAAACTCTCTTTCAGACACTCTCCTTTTCCTTGTGATAAAGAACAGAATAAAAAGGAAACAAATCAGCACCTCCACTTGGACTGAGTATCTGTGTGCATTTTTGGCAGATGAACCAACCAGTGGTGAGTGTGGGGGGTGGCAACTCAGCTCAGGCTCTCCCTCTATTCACCAGAATGGAGGTGGGCAAACAGTGAGTGCGCCAATTACCAGATACCAAAGGAAAAAATAAAATCAGAGCAAAGCAAAACTTACAAAGTATATTGCCCACTTTTGTACCAAGGTTCCTGTGGCGTTTTTCCATGGTGTTTCTGTGGCCCCTGTTTCATCGCTCCACTTGGTCTCCCGGAGCCTGGCCCGGCAGATTCAAAAGTATGCAATTTTTTACTTCAGCTCCAAACTCCACAAGCTATAAGCCTTCAAACCTTTAAAATATTCCTATCTCCATTGTTTTGAGTTTTGGAACTCTGTCCTGGCTCTGCTTTGCCTGGTATTCTGTGCTATTGCTGGCGACCACCTTCACTGTGCGTTCACCCTAGCCCAGCCATAAATCTTTATGGGAGCAGAATCTTAAATGACTTTTTATTTAGTATTTGTTCTTAAGTGGTGTTGAGTGTATTCTGACTCACAGTGACCCTGTATAGAAATGGTTTGAACAGCTGTCCTTGTGGTTAGCAATGCAGTGCTTATCCTATAGTACCACATAGTTAACTTTATGTATATGAGACAGAAGTGGAAATATGCATCACCTTGCACTTTTATTCAGGTTATTTGCTTATTTATGTATGCAGTTGCTGTTGTTACCTGCCATCAAGTCAGATCCACCTCATAGCAGGTTGGCCTGGTGAATTTTAATCACTGACCTTGCAAATTCATTTTGACCTTGAGTTCCAGTGCTTTATCCAAAAGTTCCATATATAAGACCTCAAAAAATCTTATTTTTGAGAAGCATATTAATTTGCACTCTTGGCCTTGCTCATCTTGCAAGAAACCAAAATGTGCACTAATTTGAATTTGGTTATATTTTCAGTAACCTCATATACATGATCCAGATGGAATACAGAGAAATTAAATTGATTACCTCTGTGGAAAGAGATGGCGGAAAAGCTACATATCATGAGCCAAAACAAGATCAAAGTCAGATTCTTAAACAGACCATCAACTGCTCTTATGCAAGTTCAGGCTGAAGCTGAAGAAAGTTAAAACAAGTCAACAAGAGCCAAAATATTACCTTGAACATAACACATCTAAATTTAGAGATCATTTGAAGAACTGATTTTATGCACTAGACACTAAAGACCGAAGGCCAGAGCATATTACAGGAAGAAAGTAAAAGGTCATTAAGAAGACAAGAAAGAAGGAAATCATCAAAACAGATGTTAGAAGAGCCTCTCAAACATGCTCTTCAGCATACAAATGGAATAAATGAGGATGCAGAAGAGCTGAATAGAAAAAAAAAAAAAACAAAAAAAAACAAAGAGCAACTCAAGAAGACCAAGGTAAAATATCATAACCAAATGTGCAAAGACCTGGAGTTAGAAAAACTAAAGTGAGTAACATGCTCAGCATTTCTCAAGCTAAGGAAACTGAAGAAAAAATTCAAGCTTTGACTTGAAATATTGAAGGGTTGTATTGTCACAATAGTGAATGATGCAGAAAGCATCAAAAAAAGATAGAAGACTCCTGGTAACCAGGACTGTGACCCTTAAAAGGGCTCCTGTCTCCAACCTTGCCCTGGGCACTAGGCTCAGGTGCAGGAGGCACTAAGACAGAGCCTATGGATCTGATGTCTGTGCCCACTTGTTGTACCCAGCACCATTGTTACCTGTTGCCACTGGCCCAAGAATGTCCACATCCCAGGTCCAGGAGGTACAAGTGTCCCTCTAGAAAGAACCTGAGGAGAAGTCACAACCCAGGCATCATTAGGCTGGATGCTCAAAGGCACGATGGCACCAGGACCTTGTCAGGGCTACAGAGAGTCAAGAGCGTCTATAGGAGGAGTCATGGATAGCAGCAGATTGTTGCCTCTGATTGAGGAAAGCGACCCAATGGATGCTGAGATCCAAAGAAAGAAGTGAACAAGAGCTAGCACAGCTCCAAGCATCATGGGGTCTAGTGACAAGAGGACAGTAGCCTCTGCTAACCTCCCAGGCCCTGAATATGTCAGCCACAGCCTTGAAACCACAGAGAAGTAAAACAGCTAAGAAAATCCAAAAAACAGGGGCAGTGCTTATGCTGCGGAGGAATGGTGGTGTGGAGTCAGAGTGTCCAGGGAATAACCTTACAACCTCACTCTTCTCATAGTGCAACAAGAAAGATTGATGTGCAGCCCTGTTAGCTGGGGGGTCCTTGCACAGAGGGGTCAGGTTAAGCCAGGATTCCTTGAGGACAGAGGAAGTCCCTGTGGCTGTGATTTCAATCCTCAAGGTCAGGGTCTCTGCCTAGTCGAGCACTGGATCTGTCATAATAAGCTAGTCAGAGGCTTCCCTCTAAGAAACCCTGCCTTGTACCCTGACTGGACTTGAAATGCCCTTCTTGACACAACGCTGCTGACAAGTTCCCTGATTCTTGGTGAATGAGGCTTCTGGCCCTTTCCAGGGAATTCTGCAGCTAGGAGCAAAACTGGACAGGGAGTGATCAGTAGGGGTGCTAGGTTCCTTGCAGTACTTGGGTGGTCTATTGAGTGCCCAACAAGTATCCCCTGTCTCATTGTTAAAGGCTTGGGAAGTGGACTTCATATTTTTTCACGTGAGTGCTCATTCACTTGTAGTTCAAATCACACTATAGTCCCCATTCCACAGACAGGGAAGGGAAGTCATTTACTTTATGTCATATATCAAAACAGCAGCAAAATCCCTGGGTATCCCAATTGGGCTAAAAAAAGGTAGTCTCCCAATTCATACTGTTCATTCTGAACTTGAACCTAGGGGTAGTACAGATGCTAAGAGTGGCAGTGATCGTCTTCCAAAACGTCACAGACATTGAAAACCTATGAAGCATTCTACTTGGACACATGTGAGGTCACAATGAGTTTGAACTGACTGAGGAGCTGCTTTTCTGCTTACCATGTGTATCCTCAGCAGCCACAGGCCAACTAGAATTCATCGCCTACAGATGATCTAGCAATTCTTCTTTTCCTGGTCTTTTTTTTTTTTTTCTTATGTGATAGTTTACATGGGAGAACATTAATTTTACATTCATTCTATCTTATATCATCTCATTG
>NW_006408685.1:292580-294632 GCF_000296735.1 Chrysochloris asiatica | reverse complement strand
AAAAGTATTAAATGACTATTTTTTAAGTGTTTTATTGTGAAATATATGATAGTTTACATGGGAGAACATTAGTTTTACATTCATTCTATCATACATCGTATCATTGCCATGGTTCCAATCCCCTCCATGCATCATCAACCAACCAAAGGGTATACCCTGCAAGCCTGCCCCCTACACTATCCCCCCCGGCACCCCCCAGTCTTCAGCACACCGTCGCTCTTCCTTTCTGGATCTAAAGTCCCCATCTGCTCCATAGCTCCATGTCATTGTCTCTGCCTCCATCTCAGACATCACTGCTTCTCTGGGTAGGTTCCCTCTCTCGGCTCTTCTCCATTGATGGTCCTAGGGAACTCCGCTCCTAGATTGAAAAGTTGTTACCTCCCTTCCTTGCTATAAAATGTCTTCCTTTACATTTCCAACACTCACAATCAGTCCCGTTAACAATTATTCACTATTGCATCACAATAGACCCATTTGTATTTCATTTCATCAGCTCCGCCTAGGCAGATTGGATACTACTCACTGGAGATTCTGCCTTCCTTGAGGCCCCCTGGCTCTAGGTTCCCTCTTGAAAGATTGTAAGCCAGTCACTTCTTGCCTTTGTAGCCACTCCCTCCCCATTTTAGGTAGCCAATGTCCAAGTTGCCCATCCCTGCCTACTCTGTGTGTGGAGGGGGTGGGAATGATTCTTGCTGTAAGAATTTGTTCCCTCATTTGAGCTACTGCTTCCATAGGTGTAGGTCAAGCTCATCAATTACATCAGAATACTCTTTTTTTTTTCCTCTTCTTTCTTCTTCTGGTTGAGCTCTGATCATCCAGTCATTGAAGCCACGTCAAGTGGGTATTATCTGCAAGTGTGGGTGTTCATGTGCATATGCCCTCTCCTTTTATCAGCTGAACGCTTCACTCTCCACATTGTAGGGCTTAGCTTGCCACTTCATTGTTGTTTTTCCCTCATTTCCCCTTATTGGTGACGAGCATGGTCACCAATCAGAGCATATATTCCCACTGAGTCTTAGTCTTGGAAGGGATTTTGCACTGAGGGGACCCGACCGCTTGCCTTGATGTTTCCTGGGCAAGCAACTTGTTTGTTCTTGTAGTAACAGTCCGTCTGCCTCTATTGTTTTATATTTTTCCTGTAGGTACCTCCTTCAAGAAGTATCTTCTATTCTTCTAGCCACTCCAGGCTGGTCTGCTCGTCCCTTCAAGTGGAAATTTCCCATCTCGGGAGATCTAGATGTAGTTCAGGCTTCTACATATAGTCTTATATATTACAGAGGCTCCGCAGGAAGCCTCCTTCACTGGGCACATTGTAGCCCCATTTTAGGTATTCCAATCAGTTATAGGCAGAAGACAGACTTACAAGCTTTCTATGGTGTTTTTTTCTGACTATTCCTTTCTCTCCCCCTCCAGTGTCTATTTTATATTAAATGCAAGGAATACCAAGATTCAAAAGACAGCAAAGCATCTTAACATTATTCCCCCTTTTCCTCATTCCAACCATGTCTCAATCTCTGTATCCCAGAGCCCAGTAGTTCCAAGGTTGTGTATACATCATTCTTTACCTCTGCCCCACTCAGCCCATTCAAACATGCTTAATTTTTCTCCCATCTGCTTTGTTCTTCCATTCCCCTCTCCCTTCTTGTATATTGCCCCCTCACCAGCACCCAAACTATCCTGTGTCTAATCCCTGCCCTGTGCTCCACCTTCCCTTCCCTCCCCTCACCCACTCCCAATTTACCAGCAATCAACAAAGAATTCCCCCCATCCCCCTTTAGTATGTGTTCTTTTTCTTACTCTTTTACAGTAGTGGTCCTATGCAGTATTTCTCTTTTTGTGACTGACTAATTTCACTCAACATAATGTCCACAAGGTTCATCCATGTTAGGCGGTGGCTTGCCGCTTCTTGTTATTCTTCAAGGTAGCATAATATTCCATTGTGTGTATGTACCACAATTTGTTTATCCATTCTTCAGTTTTTGGCACTTTGGCTATCTCCATCTTTTAGCTGTTGTAAATAGTGCTGCTATGAACATTGGTGTGCATATATCT
>NW_006408685.1:276730-283102 GCF_000296735.1 Chrysochloris asiatica | reverse complement strand
CCCCAGGTCTTCAGCACAGAGTAGCTCTCCCTATCTGGATCTAAAGTCTCCAGTTGCTCCATTGCTCCATGTCATCATCTCTGCCTCCATTTCAGTCATCACTGCTTCTCTGGGTAAGGTCCCGCTCTCCGCTTTTCTCCCTTGATGGTCATAGGGACCTCCGCTCTTAGACTGAAAAGTTAATCACTCCCCTCCTTGCTATAAAACGTCTACCTTTACATTTCCAATCTTCACAATCAGTCCTGATAACAATTATTCATTATTGTATCACAAGAGACCAGTCTGCATTTCATTGCATCAGCCCTGCCTAGACAGATTGGATGCTATTCACTGGAGATTCTATCTTCCTCCAGGCCCTCTGGATCTAGGCTCCCTCTTGAAAGATTGTTCCCTCTTACCTTTGTAGCCAATGTCCAAGTTGTCCTGATCTTTTTTTATTATAATTATTTATTTTTGTTGTTGAACATATGCACAGGAGTACACCTATCCAACAACTTTAACATTTATGATTTATGACACTTCTTAGAGTCAATGGAGAAATGAGATGGAGAGTGCAGCTCAACAGCAAGGGAAAGTTTATTCAAGACAAACCTGGGATGGGCTTGTTGACCAGAATAAGAAGCATGTTCTCATATAGGTGTTGGAATTTTATGAGGTCTTGCCATGGGGTGGAGTTTAGAAGGGGCTAACTGTGTCAGAAAAAATTTTTGTGAGGTCTTGCTGAAGGTAGAATTTACGAGGGGTTAACTTGTATTGTGCTGTGGGCTAATACATCAGACTGCAAGGTCGTTAGCTTAAACTCGCCAGTTTCTCCTTACAAACCCTATACAGTGTCTTTATGGGTCACAGTAGACTCAACTACACTTAACAACAAGTGAGGTAGAAATGGGTTTTTGTGAGGTCTTACCAGGGGGTGGAATTTAGGAGGGGTTAACTGCAGTGGGAACAGGAAATTGAAACTTAAGGAAAACAGAAATTTAAGAGAGTTATGATAGTTGGTCTCGAAATAGCTGCACTCAGACTCCCTCATTCCAGCCTTCTGTTGATATATAGGAAATGGGAGCATCATTCTTATTCTGGCTGCTTCTTGCTGAGACAGGGTGCTCCTGGGAGTTGTTTTTAAGGTCCTGGAGAAGTAGACCAATGGTTATGTGATCTTGGGTACTTGCACGGTATATGGTTACTATTCTTTCTGAAAGAAAACACTGGAAAAAGTTGATAAAGTAAGCGAGGAAAAGGAGGCTAACTGCTATAACAGAAGCAGGGCTAGGAGGGGGTGCTAGCCAGGAAAAAAAAGAGGGAAATCCAGAAGATGTGAGTTTGGACTTGAGCAAGTTTTGGGCTCAGGCTTGGAGTTTCTTTACTCTGTCTCTGACAACTCTGGATTTGTTAATGTAGAAAAAACATGATTCTCCTAGGAATGCACAAAATCCTCCTTTTTCTGCTGTTAATAAATCAAGTCCCCTTCTATTTTATAAAACTACTCCTGCTAGGGAATCTAACTGATCTTGGGATCAGGTTTTGATTGCCACAGGAGTGGTAAGCCAGTCTGTAAATAGAGTGGAAATAATTAAGAAGGAGGATGTGCTACAAACAGTCAGGAAATAATGGGTTTGAGGCCACAGAGACCCTCAGGACTAAGGGGATATTGAGGGACAGCAATTTGACATATAGGATCATTTAATGACATTTTTGTAGGGGTGTGGTGATGGGAAATGACAGGAAGGTCAGTATTACAAATTATGGGATTATTTTTTGGTGAAGTTTCAAGGGGACTTACACAGGGACCAGGTGTCTTTGCTAGTAAAATGTAGTGATGACTGTCTCTTAGAAATTCAAAATGGATGACGGCTCCTAATTTGTGTAAGATATCACACCCTAAAAGAGCAACTGGCCATTGGGTCATTACTAAAAAAACTAATGAGTTAAGGATAAATCTCTAAAGGAACTATTGAGGGGCAGTGTTTGTTTGGAAGTAGCAAGTATTCCTTTCATTCCAATTATTGAGACTGAGGAAGCAGGGAATGGAATGCTATATTCTGTTAGAATGGAAAGACTTGCCCCAGTGTCAGTAGGAAAGTGATGGTCTTACTGGATACTGTCCCAAATATCCTGGGTACTGAGGGAATAATAGCTGTGGCAGCAGAGAATCCCAGGCACAGTCAGTCTAATGAGGAGAGAGCTAATAAGCATGAAAGGTCTTTCGCAGGTGGTTGGAAGACTAAAGATTGGATGGAATCTGACCAGGGAGGGTGTCCCTGATGGGGGCAGTCCATCTTCCAGTGGCCTCATTGACCACATATTGGACATGACTTAATCAGTGGTCTTGGGTTAGGGCATATTTTTGTCCAGTGTCCAGCCGCTCACACTGAAAGCCCATTCCAAGGGACTGTTGTGCTCTTTCATTGCCTGGGTCTGGGTGAGTGTGAGGTAGCAGAAGCTAGCATCTGATATTTAATGTGGAGTTGTTTTTCTTTTTGGTTCCTCTGTTCTTCATTTAGGTTGTTAAAAACTTTGAAGGCTGCATTTAGAAGGTTTCATAGTGGGGTTTGAAGATCTTCTTCTAACATTTGTACTTTCCTTCTAATGTCAGGTGAATACTGGGAAATATGGCCTTCTTTTGATTCTAGTTTCATGTTCCTATATTTTATCATGGTCCCTGAAAGGCAGGAAAGAAAAAGGAGTGGTATTTTCATCAGGGCCTTGGGTGACCTCATGCAGTTTATCATAATTGGCAACCCTATGGATGTTTTGATCCATTCCATCTACAAAACAAGTAATCATATGATCCCTTTATTGGGTGTCTTCACTTCCATGTTGATAATTCCAATTAGGCTCTCGATGATGGACTGCATCTGCTGCTACAGTGTGACAAGTGGAGGGCTACTCATGGAGGGCATCAGCATGGGCTTCTTCTGCTCTCCATATGAGTTCCCTTTCATCTGGGGTCAAGGTAGCATTTAACATAGCTAGTCTTGGTGTGACGTTATGGGTTAATGTGCCAGACTGCAAAGCCATTTGAACTGCAAGCTTGGTGGTTCAAGCTCACCAGCTGCTCCTTGGAAACCCTATACAAGGTCGCTATAGGTTGGAATCAACTCGACAGCACTTGACACCAACAAATATACCATGCTAAGTTAAACTAAAAGGCTAGGTTATCTGCAGGAATTCTTTGTGGAACTTGACCAGGTTATCAGAAAAGGATCCTAAGCATTCTTCAATCTGGGAAATATTGGACATAGAAAAGGGAACATGCACTCAGGTGGGACCATTAACCCCAGCTACTTTCCATAAGAGGAGGATAATTGTAGTTGTACTCCAGGGGATCGGATGACTGGCATTGAGGGAAGATCTTCGGGAGGGGCAATGGGAAGAGGGGTAAGGGGAGGAGGAGAAGTGGAAGAGTCAGGGAATGGGGGAGGGGTGACAGGCCTGGGGCAGGATCAAAAGGAGGTTCAGGAGGAAATTGTTTCTGAAAAGATTTTTCATTTAAAAGAATTTGGTGAACTGAGCAAGATTGACAAAGGGAGGGGCTCGAACAAATGAAGAAAAAGGCTTGGACGTAAGAAGCCTCTTACCATTTACTGTTTCTTTGAAGGAAGTTGTCAAGGTCTTTGAGAACTTGGAATTTGAAAGTGCCGTTTTCTGGCCACTGGCTGTCATAGACCAGTTTATATTGCGGCCAGGCTACATTGCAAAAAGAAACTAATTTTTTTTTTTTTTTTCCGGTTTGATTTTGTTAGGTGAAATTTCTATAGGTTGTACAGAAGACAGCTAATAGGAGAGGAGGGGGGTTGTCTACCTTCTCACAGGGCATCCCAAGTGAGGAGGGAGACAGCCAGAGGTCCCACTATTGGACCAGAAAGCCTGGCTAAGGTTATGGATGTCCCCAGTCCCTCTTCCAGAGAATCAAAGTTATACTCTAAGTATCAGGCTTGTGACAGAATCTACTGGGATCCTCAGGAGAAGGTGCTGGAGGCAGCCTTACCTAGACCTAGGAATATGTGACCAGTGTTGGATAAGGAACGGTCCAGCAAAATATCCTCCGTGAGCTGGAGCCCTGGAAAAGAAAGGAAAAACAGACTACTCGGAAGTGAACTGTTGGGGTAAAGGACTTTACAGACAAGTGTTTTGAGAATCCATCAGGGGGTGCTCTGATTTAGGTCTCACAATCCTCTTGAGCAGGTCCACGATCCTTCTCAGTCTGTTGTAGAGAAAGAGAGAAAGAGATAACAAGAGAGTGAAGAGAAAGGTGGACTACTTGTATATGAATGAGTAGTCAGAGAAAGGGATACCAGGGTCAGAAATTTTGAGAACCCACTGGGGAGTACCCTAGTCAGAGCCTCACAATCCTCCAGGCTGAATTTGCAATATTTCACAGTCCACTCGAAAGAGAGTGGAGAGGATGGGCTGCCAGGAACTCTCAGGTTTCAGAAGTAAGGCTGGGATTAACTGCCACTGCCAGTTCCTTCCTGAGTTGCAAAAGAGTCCCAACTTCCAACTACCATTCCAAGTCTTGGCACCATATGGTTGAGTCAATGGAGAAATGAGATACAGAGAGTGGCCCAGCAGCAATGAAATGTTTAGTCAAGACAAACCTGGGAGGGGCTTCCTGACCAAGGTTTTGGGCTTTTATGAGGTCTTGTCATGGGGTAGGGTTTATGAAGAGCTAACTATGGTAGAAATGGGTTTTTGTGAGGTCTTGCTGAGGGATAGGATTTAGTAGGGGTTAACTGTGGTGGGAACAGGAAATTGAAACATAAAGAAAAAGGAAGTTTAAGAGAATTATGGTGGTTGGTCTCAAAATATCTGTACTCAAGCTCCCTCAACACTGATTTCTTGTTTCAAGTTGTGCAACAATTCTCAACCTCCTTTTCTGAATTGCTTCCGCACCATTAACACAAGCCCACTGCCTCCTGTTTCCTGTCTAGTCTTTCAAGTTGCCAATTTCATCCCATATAGATAGTTCTTCGAAAGAGTATAGTGCTCAAAACAGAAAATTTTTATTAATTAAGCTAGCCTAGTTGTTTGGTTTAAAGAGGACATCCTGGGATATTTTTGGTTTAAGGCTTAAAGATTATCTCAGGGCAGTAGTTTCAGGGCCTTTTATACTCTAATCAAGAACATTTGGATTCCAGGAGAATTTTATATTCCCCACATTTTTATCCCTTTTTCTCAGGATTCTCCTATAGAATACATTTAATTTATTTTATTGTCTTTGTGTTGTACAGAATATATATAGCAGAACATAAACCAATTCATTAATTCCTACATTTACAATTTAGTAACATTGATTACATTTTTCATATTTGCAATCATTATCTCCCTTTTTTACTGGTTGTCTGTCCCCCATAACACATACTCACTGCCCCCTAAATTTCTTATCTAATCTTTCTTTTGAGTTGCTGTTGGCAATTTAATCCCATTTAGACAGATATTTAAAATAGCTCAATGTTCAAAGCAGACATTTCATACAAGTTATGGTGAACTAATGTTTGGCTTTGGGAAGATTTCAAGAAATAGGTTTGGCTTAAGGTATAAAGATAATCTGAAGACAATAGTTCCAGTGGTTCATATATCCTCCAATACTCCATAAAATCTGGATTCCATGAAAATTTTTTCACAAGAATTTTTTTTAAATTTTAAATATTGTATATTACACATTTTATCACAGAAAAATATTATAGGATGATCTACATAAGACTTTAGAATATAAGTCTACAGAGTAAGTAGAATGTAAATATAACTAAAACTCAAGAAAACAATGGATAATGTAAAAATGTTCAATAGCTAAAGAGTTTATTCATGCTTCATTCTGGTTTGCTTTATACAATTCTTATACATTTCATCAAATTTTTTAATAGACTATACAGAGAGAAAATATATACCCCCCCCAAAAAAAAAAGAGAGAGAGAGAAAGAAAGAAAGAAAAGTAGATAGAAGGAATACACAGAGTCACTGTACCAAAAAAGGTTTAGTAGATGTTCAACCATTTCAAGAGGTAACTTATGATCCTTTCAGAACAAAACCCCCTGTAAGACTGAAACACAAAGGGAACACATAAAGCAGGCATTTAAGATTGCTGTCGACCACAATGGTATAATGGTGTGTGGAAGAGCAGAAAGGCAGCAATGAATAAATGGGTTGAGTTCAACCACATTCCATAGACTCCCGTTGACCTGGAGATGAGAGGGAGAATAGGAAGAGATGATGGGTACAAAGTGCAGTGAAACCGGGAGACAATTGAGCCCATGTTCAAGGACATAGCCACAGAGGGCTATAGCTGAGAATGAGTCATCCAACTGATATGAAGTGAGAGGACGCACACAAAAACACCCAAAATTGCAGATAATATCCATATGACCTAGCCTT
>NW_006408685.1:274887-276630 GCF_000296735.1 Chrysochloris asiatica | reverse complement strand
AAAAAAAAAAAGAAAAGGAAAAAAAAACTATTTTTGATAAAGGAAATGAGAGTGATTTCAACAATTTGATGAACTTGACCTACACTCATGGATGGATGGATGTAGTAGCTCAAAATACCAGCAGAGGAGGACTCCGGCGATTCCCTGACCGGGCAGCACAGAAGAGTGAAAAGGGAAGACCACATCCTGATCACATCTTCCTGGAGGCAATCAGAAAACATAAAACATTACCAAAGTACATACTTAATTAATTATTAGGGCCACAGATAATAATTAAACATGTCCAAGAAGTAAAAGCAGATGACTATATCGGCATATATACAGAAAAAAAGATTAAATATCTGAGACAAATGAACCAGAAGTAGACCTTCTCTCCATGCTAGAAGGAGGGCAGACCTTGGAAATACCTGAGAAAGAATTCAGAAAAATGATTATAAAATGTTTCAAAACACTTTACAATGGAGTTGAGAAAAATAAGGAAGAAGTCAGGAAAGCGCTATAGGAACAATCAAACAAGATAGCTACAGCATTGGTAACATTCCAAAACCTACAGAAAGAGGTCCAAACAATCAACAACAAAATGGAAGAAATAGAAAACTCTTTGAAAGGGCAGAGGAATAGAATAGATGAGATGGAAGGAAGAATCAGTGAGTTGGAAGACAAGTCTCTCAATACCACTAAGATAGCAGAAGAAACACAAACAAGGTTAAAAAATTTAGAGGAAGTTCTAAGATTCATGTTGGACAACATGAAGAGGCATAACCTAAGAATTATTGGCATTCCAGAACAAAATGAGTCACACAAGTCCACAGAGGAAATAGTCGAAGAACTACTGGAAGAAAATTTCTCTAACATCCTCAAGGGCAAAAAGATAGACATACAAGAAGCCCAGCGAAGTCCAGGAAAGGTGGACCCCAAAAGAAAATCCCCAAGACATATCATAGACAAGCTCTCCAAACTCAAAGACAAGGAGATGCTCTTGAAAGCAGCAAGAGAAAACAGAGGGATCACATACAAGGGCAAACAAGTCAGACTAAGCTCAGTCCTCTCAGCAGGAACCATGCAAGCGAGAAGGCAATGGGGAGACATATATAAAACCCTGCAAGAAAAAAATTTCCAACCAAGAATCCTTTATCCAGCAAAGCTATCAATCAAAAATGAGGGTGTAATCAAAACATTCCAGGATAAACAGAAGCTATGGGACTTCACCAAAGCAAACCCTGCACTACAAAACATCCTAAAGGAAGTTCTGTGGACCGAGAAACAGCAAGAACAGAAAACAAACAGAGATTGACCTACATGGCAGCACCTCCCTGAATTAAATCAACAGAAAGAAGAAATGTTAACAAAACAAAACTATAAGAACAAACTCAGGGACTCTGGGAGGGCAGTTTATGATCAAAATAAGTACAATGCAAAAGAAGGTGGACATGTAGGAAAAAGAGCTCCAGACAATGAGAAGGTTAGATAGACTACAGGATAAAATAGACCGCACAAAATGGACAGAGGAGTCAATGGACCATAAAGCAACCTCAAAGAAAATTAACACTTCACAGCATACCAAGAGAATGAGAATCCAAGAATATGAAAACATTAAAACTATTAGGAAATGCACAAGAAAGAGCACAAAAATCATGAATTCAACAGAGAAAGACAAACAGAACAAAGCAGCAACACCACAAATATATATATATATATATAATGACAACAAATAATCAATACCAATCAATAATTACACTGAAC
>NW_006408685.1:263485-271369 GCF_000296735.1 Chrysochloris asiatica | reverse complement strand
GCAGATGGGAAAACAATTGGGCATGTTCTAACGGGCTAAATGGAACAGAGATAAAGGACGATATATGCACAGTCTTGGGACTGCAGGTCTCTGAGATACAGGGATTGAGTCATGGCTGGAATGGGTGCGGTGGGAGGAATCGTGTTAAGATGCTTGACTGTTTTTTATTTGTTTGTTTGTTTGTTTTCAATCTTGATTTCCCTTGCATTATAATACAGAGTACACACTGGAGAGGGAGAGAAATGAATAGTCAGAAACATCACACTAGAAGGCTTGTACGTCTGTCTTCTGCCTATGACTGACTGGAATACCTAAAATGGGGCTACAGCATACCCAGTTAATGAGGCTTCCTGCAGAGCCTTTGCAATACATAAAACTATAGGTAGAAACCAGAACCACAGCCAGATCTCCAGAGATGAGAAATCTCCACTTGAAAGAATGAGCAGACCAGCCTAGAGCAGCTAGAAGAATAAAAGATACTTCTTGAAAGAAAGACCTTCAGGAAAAATGGAGGCAGATGGACTGTTACTACAAGAACAAACAAATCGCTTCCCTAGTAAACATCAAGACAAGTGGGCAGGTCCTCTCAACGCAAACCCCCTTCCAAGACTAAGACTCAATGGAAATGCACGCTCTGATTGGTGACCACACACATCACCGATGGGGGGAAGTGGGGTAAAAGCAGCAATGAAGCAGCAAGCTAAGCCCTACAATGTTCATTGGACTTCTGTGGACCCAGCTGGGGACCTGGAGGGCAAGCAGTGTGAGGAGACCTGGGGACTCTTGGGCCCAGAGTCAGTGGCATGGCCACGGAGGACTCAAGAGGAGAGTGGAGTTACCAGCTGATGGAAAGAGAGGGCACGTGCACAGGAGCGCCCATACTTGCAGATGAAACCCACGTGACCTGGACCGGATGACTAGATGAACTTGACCTATACCTATGGAGCAGCAACTCAAAAGAAGGAACAAATCCTTACAGCAAGAATCATTCCCATCTCCTCCACACACAGAGTGGACGGATATGGGCAACTTGGACATTGGATACTCAAATGGGGAGGTGGGGACTACAAAGGCAAGAACTTTCAAGGGGGAACCTAGTGCTAGGGAGCATGGAGGAAGGCAGAATCTCCAGTGGATACTATTCAATCTCTCTGGGCAGAGTGGATGACAGGAAATACAGATGGGTAACTCGCGATACTCTAGTGAAGAATGCTTATCAGGACAGATTATGAGGGTTGAAAATGCAAAGGTAGACATTTTGGAACAAGGAAGTGAGTGATTAATCCCACAGGCTAGGAGCGGAGCTATCTGGGACCATAAACGTAGAAGAGCCGAGAGTTTAAGAGTGTGTGGGGGCCTCTCACTCCCCAACTTCAAAATTTACTACACAGCTACAATGGTCAAAACAGCCTGGTACAATGAAAGATACATAGATCAATGGAACAGAATCGTGAATCCAGAAATTAAAGCATCTACATACAGCCAACTGATTTTTGCTAAAACACCTAAATATACTGCATGGGGAGGTGATAGTCTATTCAACAAATGGTCTGGCAAAACTGGAAAGCGATATGCAAAAGATTGAACCAAGATATTCACCTCACACCTTATACAAAAACCAACTCAACATGGATTAAAGACCTAAATGTGATCCCCAGATTTATGCAGGCCATCAGAGAAAATATAAGGACAAATGTGTGAGCACTAATTCAGGGAATACACAAACTACAAAAATCCTCCAGTCACTCCTCAGAAACCCTACACAGGATCGTTATGAGTGGAACCAACTGATGGCACTTAACAACAACTACTATTTAGTGGAAATTGATGTCTCATGTATATTTTCTATTATATATCTGATATTTCCAATTTTACAAAGTACCAAGAATATAATTTATAACCTAAAATAAAGCTGTGTCTATTCTCATAGAATTAAATTTATTTAAACAAATATTTACTGAGTATTAAGTATGAATAAAACCTTCAGTTGGGCTTCAGAGTAAGAGAATATAAAGATGAAATCTTGATCATCACTGTGTTTTTAATCCTGTAAAATTTGTATTTCACATATGCTAGATGTATAAAGAAAAGAGAAAAGAAAAAAAAAACCTGGAAAAGACCACAAGAGATACTCCATTTAAATGTTATAAAAGGAAAGTGAGGGAAAAATACAATGGCAGTATATCAGTGTCTCTTCCTTCCATTAAATAACAAAACAAAGACACACAGAGAAAAAAGCTCCAAACTGCCAGAATAAACTTTTTAAAAAGGTTTTTTATTGTGAATTGAGTGAAGACTTACACAAAATATCATCAGACTTTGTTTCATCTCAATGATTGCAGTCCCTTCCATGCAGCAAGTTATCTCACATCCTCCTTATGGTTCTTATTTCCATTCCATCCACCTTTCCATCCCTTCTTTGCCTTAGCTAACTGTTGCCCTTTTGATTTTGAATGATTGACTGTTCATTGGTGAGCATACCTTATTAGTACTTTCCCCATATATACCTATTTACTACTGCTTGGTGGGAAATTGAGCCATGAGGGTGAGTTCCTTTCCAGACATGAAGGGTAGTCAAGGGTCATAGCCTCGGGTTCCTCAGATCTTTCTGACCAGTTAGTTTAGTCTTTCATATATTTTTCGGGGATTTTGAGTTTTGTTCCACATTTTCTCCCACTCTTTTCAGGACCTTCTAATGTGATCCCTTTCAGAGCAGTTGGTAGTGGTAGCTGGGAACCATCTAATTCTTCTGGTCTCAAAGTCATAGAGATTAATAATGCAGAAATTATTTTGTAATAACTCTGGAAAGCAGTCTGAAACTAAATCAATGTTGTATCAAGAAAAATTCATCTTCTAAATGATAGGCAAGCTTTGGTTTTCTACTCTGTGATGTCCAATTCTTTCCCAACTTGGCAAGGCCATCTTAAAATTGTCCCTGGTTATAAAAACAAACAAACAAACACAGAGCAGAATTTGTGTCTGTGTGTGTACAAACTATTGTGAGTGACTGTTTTGACCTGTCTTGAAGGCTGCCTAAAGACATAAGCACAATGTACATCTCAGTTTGTAACAATGGTTCCTACCCTATAACTGTGGTTGCATGTAGCTACATCGGAAGTGCAATTGAGTAATAAAAGATATGCCTAAAGACTGGAGCTAGAGACCAGCAAGTTACTTTTATACCATTATACATGGGAAATGAGACAACTAAACATACACATAGGAAAAACATTCTCAGAAATTACCTGAGAAGTATCTACACTTTCACTGCTGGTTGATACCTAAGTTTAGTGCAAATCTGGCTAAGAATTAAGAAGGATTCTGACATAATGTAGTCTGCAGAGGCAGAGAGGAATCTTTTTGTTTTGTTTCTGTTTATACAGTTCTCTTTTTACCCCTGGAATTCATGAAAAACTATGTCAAAACACTAACTGAACTTAGAATTGAAAATGGCAGTTTATACATAAATTCAGAAAGGCAGACTTTAAAAATATAGTAAAAGTAACTAAACAGATGACTGCATCCTTGAAGAGCAACAAGAAAATAACAGATAAACAGCAAACAATGGAAAAATGGGAGAAGTCTGATTTCCAGAGTAACTACATTATAATATTTAAATGTCCTGACTTAAACCAAAAATAACAAGACATACAAAGAAACAGAAAAGAATGGTCAATTGAAATGAACAAATCAAAGCAACAGAAACCAACCACATGGTGGCCCAAATAAAGAAATTATTTGAAAAAGTCCTGTCAGTATTAAATGTGCTTGAAGAACTGAAGTATACGACTTACAAAGAACTGAAGAAAATTGGGAATATGTGAACAAAGCAAGGATATTAATACTACTCATCCACAAAGAGAGATCAAGTTTTGACGTATGTTACAACATAGACGGGCCTTGTGGATATTGTATTAGATGAAATAAGTCAATTATAAAAGAACAAATATCATATGATCTTAATTTTACAAAATGGCAAGAATAAGGTACTTCGTAAAGGCCAAAGTTTATTAGAAGAACCAGGGACTTGGGGAAGAGAGAGTAATAGAGTCTTTTTTTTTTTTTTTTTTTAAGCAGTGAGTTCATGTTTATGGTGATGGGAAATATAATATCAATTAAGAGTAATCGTTGCACAACTGATTAATGTTTACCTGGCAAATGTTGTAATATATATATACTGTTGTAATATACATAAAATGGTTATATATATATATATACAGTCTACAATTCTTTCTTTACCATACAAAAAGAGCAAATGTTGATGTTGCTTATGCTCAAACAAAGATTTCAATTTATTTATTGGTTCGGTGGTTTCGGATTAACATTTTGTGCGGTGGTTTTTATGTGCCGTGGAGTCGGTTCCGACTCATAGCGACCCTGTACAGGGTTTCCGAGGCTGAGAATCTTTACAGGAGCAGAAAGCTTCATCTTTTTCCACGGAACAGCTGGTAGTTTTGAACTGCTGACCTGGCGGTTCACATCCCCATTTGTAACACACTAAGAATTAAATGAAGGTTTACAGATAGTATCATCAGTTTTACATTCAGTAAGTACTTTGTTTCATCTCAGTTATTACAATCCCCTCCATGTAGCAACAGTTATTGCACTTCCTCCCTGTGGTTCCTATTTCCATTCTACCCTCTTTCCAATCCTTTCTCAACTTTGTCTTTAGGTAAATGCCCTTTTGATCTGGAATGATTGTCTACTCCTGGGTAAGCATGTCAAAATAGTGTTTTCATCCCTTTTATATAGCTATCTACTGCTTGGCTGAAAATTAGGTCATGAAAGTGAGTTCTGTTCCAGACCATAGTTCTAGGTTTCTCCTGTCTCTTTCTAACCAGTAAACCTGGTCATTTTTATACTTTTGGGTTTTGTTCCATATTTTCTCCCACTCTACCTGGGATCTTATAATGTGATCCCATTCAGAGAAGTTGGTAATGGTAATCAGGAACCATCTAGCTCTTCTTGTTTCAGAATCACGATAACTGCTGTCCACCTGTTTCACTGGTCCATTGGACTAGTTGATTTCAAGCATCTTTAGTTCTCATCACTCTTCTTTCTTCTGAAGATGGAGAGACCAATAGTTACACCTTAGAAATGCACTCATAAGCTTTTAACATCCCAATCACTACTAACCATAGTGGGATGTAGAACATTGCTTTTGACTATGTTATGCCAATTGATCATTGTGTCCCCTGAGACTATGGTCCTGAGCCCCCAGGCCCAGAAACTCATTGCCTTAAGATATTTGCTAATATCTATGAAGGTTTCATCATTTTACCCACTGTATGCTCCATAACATTCATAGGTGTGTTTGCAGCAAAAATAGATACCCATGTACAACATCACTTTCAAACACTTATATATTTGTGAGTATACTTCCACACTCCCTCCCATACCTGTTAATTTGGTGTATCTGTCCATGTATTTACCTGAAGAACACTGTTGTTCCATGATTGTGTATATTATATTGTTTAACGCTATCCCCTTTAACACTTCATATATTTCTGTGTCTTAACCTGTCTTTATCATTCTTCTGCCAACCTCCAACCTCTGCCAATACATCTTCTTGTGCATTGCCCTCCCTGTCATTCAAACTAATATGTGTATACCCTATAGCAAGTAAATCACTGTCCCTTCCCTCACCTCTTGCACCCATCAAAGAATGTTTCTTTTAGAATGAAATACTTTTCTTGATTTTTTATAAAAGAAGTCTCTTACAATATGGATGAACCTTCAGGTTCATCCATGTCATAAGTTGTTTCACAGATTCATCGTTATTCTTCAAGGTCACATATTATATCATGGTGTGTATGCAGAAAAGTTTGTTTATCCATTATTCATTGATGGACATTTAGGCTGTCTCCATATTTTTTCTAATGTGAACAGTACTGCAATGGACATGGATGTGCATATCTATTTGTGTAATGGCTTTTATTTCTTGTGGATGTATACCAAGTGGAGGGATTTCTAGGTAATTTGATACTTCTATTTCCAAACTTTTGAAGAAGCACCATAACATTTTCTACTGTGTTTGCACATTTTACAGTCCTAATAGCAGTGCAGCAGGGTCCAAGTCTCTCCACATCTTCACCAACTTTTGATGTTTTCTGTTTTTTGTTTTGTATTGTTTTTTAAACTTTGCTATTAAAGTTAGGGTGAGATGGTATCACATTGTTGTTTTGATTTGCATCTCTCTAAAGGCTAATGCTGGGCTTCTGGTGTGGCTCTGTAAGATTAGTACTGGACTGCTAACTGCAAGGTCAGCAGTTCAAGCACACCAGCTGCTCCTAGGAAATCTTATACAGGATAGTTATGAGTCAGAAAAAAAACTCTGTAGCACTTAAAAAAAGAAATGACTAATGATCCCGAACATTTCTTTATATGTTTGTTTGTTTCCAGGATGTCTTCTTTTGTCAAATGTCTGTTCATGCCCTCTGCCCATTTTTAAACTAGGTTGTTTGCTTTTTTCCTCATAGAGCTTTGCAATTTTTTATAAATTTTAGATATGTTATTGCAAAAACTATTTTCCCAGTCTGTAAGTTCTCTTTTCAGACTGGGAAATCTTTAGATGCACATAAGTGTCAAATATCCAAAAGGTCCCAGTCTGTAAGTTCTCTTTTCAAACTGGCGAAATCTTTAGATGCACATAAGTGTCAAATATTCAAAAGGTCCCAGTCATCAATTTTGTTTTCTGTTGTTTGTGTGTTTTTACTAATGCATGACATTGTATTTATGCCCTGTATTAGAGCCCAAAAGTTTTTCCTTATTTTTTCACTGATGAGCTTTATAATTCTAGGTTCTACTTTAAGATCTTTAATTTACATTGTTTCTTTTTGTATATAGGTTGAGATAAGCATCTTGTTTCATTTTTCTGCAAACGGATTTCCAGTTTTGCCAGCACTATTTGTTAGCAATACCATTTATTCACCATTTAATGTGTTTTGGACCTTTGTCAAATATCAACTGACTGTGTTGTTTTTGTTGTTAAGTGCCGTTGAGTCAGTTCCAACGCATAGGGACCCTGTATAGAGTTTCCAAGGAGCAGTTACTGAGATGGAACCACCGAACTTTTGATTCAAACTGACTTTGCAGGCCAGTGCATTAGCCCACAGCACCACACCAGGATTCTTTCAAATGACTGCATGTGGATGGATTTACTTCTGGGTTCTGAATTCTGTTCCACTGATCTGTGTATCTTTTGTTATACCAGTACCAAACTGTTTTGACCACTGTTGCTATGCAATAGATTTTGAGATAAATAAGTGAGAGGCCTCCTACTTTGTTCTTCTTCTTATCCAATGTCTCTTTTTTCTTCATATAAAGTTAGTGATCAGTTTTTCCATCTCTTTAAAGATTGGCATTAGAATCTGATTGTTGTTGTTATTAGGTGCCATTGAGTCAGTACTCACTCATAGAGACCCTATGCACAGCAGAACGAAACACAGTCTGATCCTGGGCCAACCTCACTACTGTTGACACGCTTGAGTCCATTGACGCTGCCACTTGGCCAATCCATCTCATTGGGGGTCTTCCTCTTTTTCTCTGACTCTCCAACTTACCAAACATGATATCTTTTTCCAGCGACTGGTCCCTCCTGACAATAAGTCTGATGTATGAGAAACGAAGTTTGGCCATCTTGGCCTCCAAGGAGCACTCTGGCTGCACTTCTTCCAAAAATGGATCTATTGGTTCTTTTGGTAGTCCATGGCACTTTTAGTATTCTCCCCCAACACCATAACTCAAAAGCATCAATTATTCTACAGTCTTCCTTATTCACTGTCCAGCTTTTGCATGCATATGAGGTTACTGAAAATACCGTGGCTTGGTTCATACACACCTTAGTCCTCAAGCTGACATCTTTGCTCTTCAACACTTTAAAAA
>NW_006408685.1:261287-262974 GCF_000296735.1 Chrysochloris asiatica | reverse complement strand
CCTTTGCATAGTCAATAAAGCACAGGTAAACATCTTTCTGATATTCTCTGCTTTCAGCCAAGATCCATAGGACATCAGCAATGATATCCCGTATTCCATGGCCTTTTTTGAATACAGCTTGAACCTCTGGAAGTTCTCTGTCAATGTATGCTTGCAGCTGTTTCTGTGTTACTTTTAGTAAAACTTTACTTACATGGGCTATCAAAGAAATTGTCCGATGATTTCCATATTCTTTTGGGTTACCTATCTTTGGAATGGGCACAAAAACGGATCTCTTTCAATCAGTCAGCCAGATAGTTGTCTTCCAAATTTCTTGGCTGAGACAAATGAGTGCCTCCTGTGTGGCCTCACTTTCTTGAAAGATTTCAATTTTTATTCCATCAATTCCTCGTGCCTTGTTCTTTGCCAATTCCTTCAATGCATCTTGGACTTCCTCCTTCTGTATCATTGGTTAGGAATGCATCATATCTATAGATTGTTTTGAGTAGTGTTGGCATTATGACAATGTTGACTATTCCTATCCATGAGCATGGTATCTTCTTCCAGTTTTGTAAGTCTCTTTTGGTTTCTTGTTGTAGTGTTTTGTAGTTTTATTTGTAAAGACCTTTTGCTTCTCTGTTGAGATTTATCCATAAGTTTTTTATCTTTTAAAGATTCTCCATAGGGTAGTAGGTTATGAGTTTGAGCTGCTAACCACAAGGTAAGTAGTTTGAATCTGCCTGCTGCTCCATGGGAAAAGGATGAGTTTGTCTGCTCTTGTAAAAATGTACATCCTCAGAAACCCTGTACGTGGTTGCTATGCACTAGAATTAACTCAATGGTACACAAATACACCACAAGTGTTTCATCTTTGGGATCTCTATTGCAAAAGATATTATTTTCTGATTTCTGTTTCATAGCTATCTTTATTAGTATAAAGGAATCGAACTGATTTTTGTATATTTGTCTTGTAACCTATGACTTTGCTTTATTTTTCAATATTGTTGTAGTTAACTGCCTTGAAGTCAGTTCTGTCTCATAGTGACCCTATATATGATTTCTAAGGAGTAACTGGTGAGTTTGAACCACTGACCTTGTGGTTCAAACCAGCCTTGAAGTTAGATGCTTATCCTACAGTGCCACAAATGAGTTACAGTACTGTCTTGCAGAGTCTTTGGGATGTTTTATTTATAGGATCTGCAAATTGAATTTTGCATTTTTGCCAAATTGCATACCCTTATACCTCTGGATAAAACTTCCAACACAATATCCAATGTTGTTGTTGCTGTTGCTAAGTGCTGTTGAGTCAGTTCTGACTCATACTAACCTTCTAAAGGGTTTCTGAGGAGTAGATGGTGGGTTTGAACTGCTGATCTGCTGGTTTGAAGTACAGTGAGGATCCTATCACACCACACCAGGAGTAATAATGGGCTTCCTTGTCTGGTTACTATTCTGAAAGGGAATGCTTTCAACTAACCCCAATTTAAAGTAATGTTGGCTGATGGATTTGTATATATCCCCTTAATTATGTTGAGAAATTTCCCATCTGTTCTTATTTTGTTGAGCATTTTAATCAGGAATTGATGTTAGATTTTTTAAAAGGCCTTTTCTGCATTAATTGATACGATCCTGTGGTGGATTGCTTTGATTCTTTTTCTAATACTGAACCATCCTTGCATCTGTGCTTTGAATTCCATTTGAAGATGAT
>NW_006408685.1:254557-261187 GCF_000296735.1 Chrysochloris asiatica | reverse complement strand
TATATATCATGTTGAATTCTTTTGGCTATGATGTTGTTGTAAAATTTTGCATTTATGTACATGAGGGTTATAATTCTAATATTCTTTATAGTGATGGCTTTACCTGGTTTGGGTATGAGGATTATGCTCATTTCATAAAATGTATTTGGGAGTTTTCCATCTTTTTCTATGTTCTGGAATAGTTTGAATAGGATTGGTATCAGCTTTTTTGTGAATGCTTGGTAGAATTAACCGGTAAAGCCATCTGGGACCAGGTTACTTTTTGTTGGGAGTTTGTAATTGACCTGATCAATTTCTTCTTTTGTTGTGAGTCTGTTCAAATTTCCTACTTCATTCTTTGTTAGTTTTGATAGGTTTTGTTTTTTTTTTTCTAAAAGCTTTCTAGATTTTGTCTAGATTTTCTAAATTGTTGGGGTACAGTTCTTCATAATATTTTGTTATTATCCTTTTTAATTCCATTGGTTGTGCTGTAAACATCACCTATATTGTTTCTTATGTGTGTTATTTGCATCTTCTTTTCTTTTGTTAGATTTGCCATTGGTTTGTCAATTTTATTAATCCTTTCAAATAACCGACATCATATCTTGTTGATTCTTTCCATTTTTTCACTCTTTTCTATTTCATTTATTTCTGCTATAATCATTATTTATTTCCTTCTGGTAGCTTTAGGCTTACTTTCCTGCTTTTTTAATTGTTTGAGATGTTGTTTTAATATGCTGATTTTGGTTCTTTCTTCTCTTTGGATGTGTGCATTTATTGATATAGATTTCTCTTTAAGCACTGCTTTTGCTATGTTCCAAAGAACTTGTTATGTTGTGATTTTGTTCTCATTTGAGTCAAGAAATTTTTCATTTCAATTTTTATTTGTTCTATTACTCAGTATCATTTAAGCAGGGTGTTATTCAATTTCCATGTACTTGATCTTTTTCCCTTGATGTTCTTACTGTTGATTTCTAATTTTGTATCATTTGATCTGAAAAAGAGCCTTTGTAATCTTTCAACGTTTTTAAACTTATAGAGGCTTGTGTTGTAGATCGACATATGGTCTATTCTGGAGGTTTTACATTAGGTTTTTAATGTATGTTGAGTGTGTGTGTGATGTGAGATATGGGTCTTGCTTAATTTTTTCTGCAAATGAAATTCCAATTTTGCTGTCACTGTTTGTTAAAAAGACTATCCCTTCCACATTAATATGCTTTGACTTTGTCAAACATCAACTAACTGCATGTGGATGGATTTACTTCTGGATAGCTAAGGTGAATTAATTTTGTGCATATGTTTTCCTGTCAATTTCTTCATTGCTGTTGTTTTAATGTTTACTAAATATTCATGGTATTCCTTTTTCTTGATTTGATATGAAGGAGTATTAATTCTCTGTGATGATGATCTGTAATTTATCAGTTTCTTCCTCTGTAAATGAGAATCGCAGCTTGTTGTCTGCCATTCTTGGTTCTCAGTTTAAAGTACTACCTTTATTTTGGAGACCACCAAGGACAGATGCAGGAAGAAGGTAGTCATGTCTGGGCCATGGCATAAGGAAGCAGAAAGCTGCTCCTTATTGCTAGTGCCATGACGAAAAGCTGGATTGGTACGCGATGACCTGATGTGATAACCAGCACCCTGCATTGTTCTCTCTCGAAACCTACTCATGCATCCCTGAATTATAGTTTTGTTTTTTTCTCCCCTGAGAATATTTCCTTAATCTTTGTAACGCCAAAAGGCCCCTTTAATGTCAATGATGTACAGCATCCTGGGGGGATGAAAAGTCTGGAGGCTAATCAATACAGAGTACTACCATGTCTCCGGGCTCATCATAAACAAAAAGGGGAACATGTTGGAGACCACCAAGGACAGATGTGCAGGAGGAAGAGAATCGCATCTGGGTCATATCATAAGGAAGCAGAAAGCTGCTCCTTATTGCTAGTGCCATGATGGAAAATCGCATTGGTACATGATGACCAGATGTGATAACCGATACCCTGCATTGTTCTCTCTTGAAACCTACTCATGCATCCCTGAATTATACTCTTGGTTTTTTTTTTTTTTTTTTTCTCCCCTAAGAATATTTTCTTAATCTGTATAATGTCAAAAGACCCCTTTAATGTCAGTGATATATGGCATCCTGAGGGGATGAAAAGGAAGGAGGCTAATAAATACGGAGCATGGCCAGGTCTCAGGGCTCTTGGTCCTAGAGATCATGAGTCCTGTTGGGCTCTTTATCCTAGATATCATGAGTTCTGCTTGGCTTTTGATCCTAGAGGTTGGGAGTCTTGGGGTCTCCCTTAATCCCTAACCTGTGTCTATGTTTTATTTCTAGACCCGCACACCTTTAGTATTTTTTTGTAAAATTTGTCTGATTTTTACAAATTTGGTTAAATTGGGTTTATCTGGAAATGTTCTAAATTAGCCAGCATATTTGAGGGGCATTTTTGCTGGTTATATGATTCATTGTTCACATTTTTTAATTTTATTTCAGAATTTTATATATGCCTTCTCATTGCCTTCTGACGTGCATAATTTCTGCTGAGAAATCCGAGTTTCATCTTATTGGTTCTGCTTTGCAGGTCCCTTTCATTCTTCTTGACCTGCTCTCAGAATTCTTTCCTTCTGTTGAATTTTGGAGACTTTTATTCTATGTCTTGGTGATTTTCTTTTGGTAATAGCTCAGCTTCTTGAATGCTTATCTTCTCATCTTTCAAGCTATTTGGGGATTTTCCTTCCAACTACTCTTCAGCAATCTTTCCTGTGCCTTTTTTAGTTTATTTCTATTCTGGGATTCCAATCACCCATTTTCTCACATGAATCACTTCATTTTTCTCACATGAATCTTAGGCTTTCTTCAGATTTTTTCATTCTTTTTTTCTTATTGTTCTTCTAGTTTACTGGTATTGAAAGAGCTTTCAATTTAAATATTCTCCATTACCCTTTCAATATATTGTCCGTTTCTGAATTCTTAGTATTAATTTTCAGAATTTCTATTTTCAAGTTTTGTATTGTTTCCAATCCTTTATCTATCTTGTTTGTTGCTGTGGTGTCTTTTTGTTTTGTTTTGTTTTCTGAATTCTTCCTTGTTTTCCTTAAGCTTTATGTCAACCATTTGTAGCAACCTAAATATCATCCTCTTAAATTATTTTCCAAGTAGTTTCAATGCCTTTTTTTTCCCTCAAAAACTATTTGTTTTCTGCCTCTTTGTCACTCATTTGATCCACTCTGTCTTGTGTGTGTGTGTGTGTGTGTGTGTGTGTGTAGGTGGACAGGAACTATCTGTTGCTTCCAAGGCATTGTGGTGTTGATATATTTGCACCAAAATGTTGATTATATGTTGGTGTATTTTTATTCACACACAAACTGCCTTCTGGTTGTGTGATTAGGTAATGGATGCATGTGCATCATTCTCTATTTTCCATTAATGCAGCTCAATTTAAGATGGGTTTGGCTGATGTTGGTTATTGTGGTTGATCAGGTGTGTAGCAACTGGTCCTGGCTCTTGCTCAGTGGGTGAGGTTGTAGAGGGTATAGTTATTGCTGGGCTATATTGGTATGGTTGCTGACTCCTGTCAGATGAAGCAAGAAATGAAAACACACACAGGAGATAAGAAAAACAAACAAGCAAACAACATGAAAAAAGAAAATAATAAACAAAAAAAGAAAAAGAAACAACAACAAAAAGGAAGCAATAGCTAGAAAATAATTTGAAAACTCAGAAGAGAAAATAGGGAAAGGGGATAAAAATTGAATCATGGAAGTAAACCAGAAAGAAAATAAAAAGAAAGGAGAATAGCTAAAAACAATTACAGAAAGGGATAAGAAAAGGGGAAGAGATCAGAGAGAGAGTAGTAAAGAAAAACCAAAAGAAAAAAGAAAGCAGTAACCATGGCTAAAAAGACAAGCATATATATATATACATATATGAAGAACAATTGAAAGTGGAGATAGAAAGGATAAAATGCAAGGGTAAGTAAAGAGAGGATGAATAGAAAAGAAGGATAAACCAATAAAAACAATGTAAGGAAAAAAATTAAAGCAGTTTCCAGATCCATAGAGGATAAAATTCTGGGATCTCCTGCCAGCCAAGGACTTCTGATCCAAGGGCAAAGGATGAGACAGTGGTGCTCTGGCCTTAGATGGAGTTCTGCAAGGCTAGGTTTTGTCTCTTCTTGTCACCCAATCTGGAAGTAGTTTGTTCAGACCTCAAAGCAGCTGTGGGATCAGGATATTTCCATTCCAGAGGTCATTCAAAGGCAAGAGGTCCCACCAATCCAGGATTGACCAGAAGCGGTTCTGTAGGTCTGGAACAGACTACACTTGATTCCAGATGCCACGATTGGTACTTCTCTTTTCTAACTCTCTGTGATGCACCTCCAACCACCCAGAAAGTAGGAAATTCATTGGGCGTGTACATGGGTGGATACTGGCCATGCCCATGGTCACCAGGGTAATGTAGTATACAAGAAAAAATGTTGTACATTTATTTTCTACAATAAGCAATATGCCTCTATACCACCAAACAACCTATTGCTTTTGAAGTCATCCACAGAAGTTCAAAATGGCCACACTCTGCCTGACTGGCTGGCACAAATCATCTAATTCTGCCCCATTTCCCACCACCACCCAACTCCTTTGTGTCTGTTCAGAAGCTTCTCCTAATTAGGGCTAGTCCAGAAAAGGCCAGGGCAATCTCAGCAACTTTGGAGCAGAGCTCATCTGAATCCAGGATCTGGGGTTGATGTGCATAACTCCCAGCTACTTTGATGAGACTTCCTATTGTGGTCCTGACCTTCATTCAGTAACAACTCTCTTGAGAGTAAGAGCTGGAGGTGTACCCTGGGAGTGTATATAGGTGTGGGCTGGCCATGCTTCTGGTCACCAGGGGAGTATGGGGAACAAGCACAAATTGTACCTTTATCTCCATGAAGCACTGTATGTTTCTACAATGCCAATATGCTGTTTTGTCTTTGAAACCATTCACAAAAGGTTTAGATAGGCATACCATGTCTACTAGGCCAGCAGAGTTCACCAGTATGTCTCCTTTTTTGGCTGCATCTGTTAAATTTTCTCTCCTAGTAATCATTCAATCCACTTCTCTATTTATCCCTTCATCTGAAGCTTAGGGTTCCAGGACTATCATCTGCGTCTGTTTCATTTGGTTTTCTGTATCTTTGTTGTAGGGGGTTTGTATAGTGTCATTGCTTAGTCTACCATTACCTTACTACTCCATTTCAATTTTGACTACTTCCAATTTTCCTAGATTCATACTTCATACATACCACGTTCACATTGTCAGTGGATGTTTACAGCTATTTTTTTCTAATTTTGTGTCGTGCTCCATCAGCAAATGAAGGGTCTGAAAGCTTTGCTCCCTCAACGTATTTAAGGTTGATGCTACTGTCATGAAGTAGCCCTTCTTCAGCCATGCTCTAGCACTATCTGAGGGGCTCATGCTCTAGCACTATCTCAGCAATATTTAACTGTTATTCATGAGACTTCCAGGGGCTTATTTCTCATAAATGGAACACTTAATCCTTCTCCTTAGTCTAGAATCCATACTGAAACCTGTCCACCATGGTTGACCCCACTGGTATTTGAAATGCCAGTATCACATCAACATGTAAGCCATCACAACATGAAAACTTGCAGACATGTGGAGTAAAAGTAAATTTTGGAATGGAAAGATACTATTATTCAAATAAAAAACACGCTGGAGGGATTCAACAAAACACTGGAACAAGTAAGAAAGACACATTAAACTTAAATGTATCAGCCTACCAGTTGATGATGCACATAGTTAATCAAGACTTCTATAATATCACAATAATTATTATGAACTCTTTATGGCCAAACTCTTAAACATGAGATCACGATAAATGACAATAGCTAACACATATTGGAGAGCCGATTTTTTGTTAGGCATTTTTTTTTCAGTGCTTCATTTAGTTATCAGTTACAAATGAGTAAAGAGGTACAGAAAACACCATTTTCTTGCATGTGATTACGTAACTAGCAAGTTCAAACTCGTACACTTAACAAAAACTTGAAGCTAAAAGACTTACTTTAGAGACTATTAGGAGCCTGTTGTTGTTGTTGTTATGTGCGGTGGAGTCGGTTCTGACTCGCAGCGAACCTGTACAGGGTTTCCGAGGCTGTAAATCTTAATGGGAGAAAAAAGCCTCATCTTTCTCCCGCGGAACATGTAGTAGTTTCGAACTGCTGACCTTGCAGTTCACAGCCCTATTTATAATCACAACGCTACCAGAGCCATGACAAAATAATGCTTGATGTGGAGTCATTGCTGATTAAATAATTTTGTCAAAAGGTGAATGATTCTATTATAGATAGAGTGATATTTCTAGAACTGGACCTCAGTCCTGTAGAACATTTGTAGCATCAATATAAAGGAAGATATGCAACATCATATTAATAAATATGAGTATGACACAAAACTTAGAGGAAGAACTTACTTTTTATGCCACATTTAAAATGGAATATTGAGCCCAATGTGGGGCACAATCAATGTTCAATTCTTTCTTCCTGTTCAGAGATGCTGTAAGTCATTCAATGAATGATTGTACTTCATAACTTCATACTCCTCTCCAGTATATAATTTCGAATAAAACTGCTTAATTAAATATA
>NW_006408685.1:240202-254457 GCF_000296735.1 Chrysochloris asiatica | reverse complement strand
GTTTGAACCACAAGATTGGCAGTTCAAGTCCACCAGCTGCTCCTTGGAAACACTATACAGGGTCACTAGGGGACGGATCCAACTCGACAGCATGTAACAACATAAATATGGTAGAAAACTATCATTCGCTAAGAAAATGCTTGTCATAAAGTCATTTGGAATAATTTCAGTGATGTCGGCCTAAGACTAGAATCACCATTCAATTCACTTTAGAATAAACCAAAATATTGAATCCAGAACAATTAACTGATTTGCCTCACCAGTTGAAAATTATCTCTGAAACATTAATTTGAAGCCTATATAGTCATGCATTTATTATTGTTATGTATGAGAGACTACCTGAAAAAAAACAAATTTTTATTTTTATATTTGAACAGATTAACAAATTAAAAAAAAAAAAAAAATTCTCTCCACGTTCAGGTCCAAACACAAAACTAGAATTACAAACCAGAATTCTTTGTTTCTAATTCTTTGTTATGTTTATAAATTGTTACTCTATGGAAACTAAATGAATAAAACTATTGCTACCACATACATTATATGTTTCCATAACTTTTCTGAGGTCATAAGTAAACCAATACTCTGACTTGCTAAGTTAATTAGAGCTTTAATTGATTTTTAAATTTTAGGATAAAAATAAGAAAATGTATTTTAATTTTGACAGGGAAACCACATTTTTAAAATTTATTATTATTGTGAATATGTGATAGTTTACATGGGATAACTTTAGCCTTATATTCATCCTATGGTATTTCTTTTCACTGCAATGATCACAATCCCCTCCATGCATTATTAAACAGCCAAAAGGAACACCCCACAAGCCTGCCCCCCCATGGCCACCAGCACAGAGCCCCTCTCCCTCCCCAAGTCCAGAGTCCCCACCTGCTCCATCTCTCCACATCATCATCTCTGCCTCCATATCTGGTGCCACCTCTTTTCTGGGGGGATACTGCACTCCATTCCCCTTCCCTGATGGTCCCAAGGCCCTCCGCTCCCAGACTGCAAAATCAACCACTCCCCTCCTTCCATTACAAAATGTGTACCCTTGAATTTTCAACCCTCACAGTCAGTCCTGATAGCAATTATTCACTATTGCACCACAAGAATCTTATCCCCATCTCCTTTCATCAGCCCTGTCCAGGCAGATTGGAAATCTCTCAGTACAGATTATACCTTCCCCCACCCACCCCTGGAACTTGGCTCCCTCTTGAAAGCTTGAAAGTCAGTCATTTCTTGCCTTCTCAGACCCCTCTTTTAGGTAGCCAATGTCTAAGTTGCCCATGCTTGTCAACCCTGCATTCTGAGGGGGCGGGAATGCTCCTCGCTGTAAAGATTTGTTCCCAGTTTTAAGGTATGGCATCCATAAGTATAGGTCAAGTTCATCAAATTTAGCAGATTACTCTCTGTTTCCTCTTCTTTCTTCTTCTAGTTGGGTTCTGATCATCCAGCCATTGAAGCCAGGTCAAGTGGGTACTATCTACAAATATGTGTGTTCTTGTGCATCTCCCCTCACTTTATATCAGCTGTACACTTCACTCTCCACTCTAGTCCTCTGTGGCGATGTCACTGTCTCTGGGCCCAGGAGTTCCCAGGTCTTGCCATACTGCTGGCCAACCAGGTCTCAATCTGGGTTCACAAGAGTCTTTTGAACGTGGTCAGACATAGCTCCCAACTTCACTGCTGTTTTTCCACCATTATCCATTATCAGTGACCAACGTGGTCACCAGACAGTCAGTATGCCTGCTCATGTATTCCCCTTGAGTCTTAGTATTGGGAGGGGGTTTGTGCAGAGGAGAACTGACCATTTGGCTTGATGGTTGCCGGGTGAACAATTTGCTTGTTCTTGTGGTAGTCAATCAGACTGCCATTATTATTATTTTTATTTTTCCTGCAGGTCTTTCTTTCAAGAAATATCTTCTTTTCTTCTAGCCACTCCAGGCAGGTCTGTTTGTCCTTTCAAGTGGAATTTCCTACGTCAGATGATTCTGGATGGTATTCAAGATTCCACCTATGGTTTTATGCAATAAAAAGGCTCTGCAGAAAGTCTCCTTCACTGGACAAGTTCTAGCCCCATTTTAGTATTCAAATCAGTTATAGGTTGTAGATGGACTTACAAGCTTTCTATGGTGATGTTTCAAGCTGTTCCTTTATCTCCCCCTCACGTGTCTATTTTACTATGGTAGACAAATGAAAAATAGATTCAAATGAGAGACAAGCATATTAACATTATTTCCCCTCTTTTACCCATTCCAACCATGCCTCAATCCTTGTATCCCAGAGCCCTGTTATTCCAAGGTTGCCCATACACCCTTATTTACCTCTGTCCCACTTGGTCCATGAAAACCTGCCAAACTGTTCTCCCATCTGTCTTGTTCTTCCATTCCCCTCCCCCTTCTTGTGTATTGCCCTTCCCCCCAGCACCCAAACTATCCTGTGCCTATTCCCTACCCTGTGCTCCACCTTCCTGTCACGCCCCTTAACCTACCACATACATCCCAATAACAAGCAAATATATATATATTTTTTTTTTCCAGTTCTAGTGTGGGTTCTTTTTCTTAATCTTTTACAAAATGGCCCTATGCAGTATTTCCCCTTTTGTGACTGACTAATTTCACTCAGCTTAGTGTCCTCAAGTTTCATCCATGTTATGCCGTGGCTTATAGTTTCCTTGTTATTCTTCAAGGTAGCATAATATTACATTGTGTGTATTTTTAAAACTTTGGTTATCCATTCTTCCATTGACAGGCATTTAGGCTGTCTCCATCTTTTTGTTATTATAAATAGTGCTGCTATGAACATTGGTGTGCATATCCCTTGTAGTCCTTGTGGGTAAATAGCATGTAGAATAATTCATGGATCATAAGGTATTTCTATTTCTGACCTTGTGTGGAAGTGACATATTGTTTTCCAGAGTGGTTGGACCATTTTGTAATCCCACCAGCAATGTAAGAAGGTTCCAGTCTCTCTGCATCCTTGCCAGCATTTATTGTCCTCTACTTTTTTTGATCTTTGCTCTTATTGCTGGTGTGAAATGATATCTTATTGTTGTTTTGATTTGTACCACACTAATGGCTAATGGTCGTGGACGTTTCTTCATATGTTTGTTGGCTGCCCGGATCTCCTGTTGGTGAAGTGTATGTTCATATCCTGTGCCCATTTTTTAAATTGTGTAATTGGTATTTTTCGTGTAGTGGTGTTATAGTTTCCTATATATTTTAGAAATTAATCCTATGTCTGATGTGTCATTGCAAAAAAATTTTTCTCATTCTGTGGGCTCCCTTTTTAGTCTTTTGGTGAAGTCTTTTGATGCATATAAATTTTTAATTATTAGTATGTCAAAATCACATATTTTATCACTTTCATATGTGTTATTTCAAAATGTTTGGAAGTCTGTGTATGTCCTGTATTACAGACCTCACATTTGTCCCTATTTTTTTTTTATTGATGACTATTATAATTCTGGGGTTCACATTTAGGTCTTTGATTCATGCTGAGTTGGTTTCTGTATAAGGTGTAAGGTAAAGGTCTTTTGTTTCAATCTTTTGCATATTGCTTTCCAGTTCTGCCAGCACCATCTGTTGAAGAGACTATCCCCTCCCTATGCAATATACTTATACTTATGCACTTTGTTGAAAATCAGTTGGCTGTATGTGGATGGGTTAATTTCTAGATTCTAGATTCTGTTCCATTGATCTATGTATCTTTCATTGTACCAGTACAAAGCTGTTTTGACCACTGTTGTCATTTAGTAATTTTGAAATCAAGAAGTAAGAGATTTCCAACATTATTCTTCTTCTTAAGCAGTGCTTTGCTTACCCTGGGTCTCTTTCCTTTCCATATAAAAGTTGTAATTATTTTTTTTTTCCATCTCTTTGAAGAATGTCGTTGGAATATGGATTGGGGTTGCATTAGATGTGTAAATTGGTTTGGGTAATATCGACATTTTCACAATGTTAAGCCTTCCTATACTGGAGCGTGATATATTCTCCCACTTTTGTAAGTCTCTTTTGGTTTCTTGTAGTAGTGTTTTGTAATTTTCGTTGTATAAGTCCTTTGTTTTTCTGGTTATAGTTATTCCTAGATATTTCATCCTTTGGGTGGCTATTGTAAATGGTATTGCTTTTCTAATATCTTTTTTTAGTGCTGTCATTACTATAGAGGAATCCAACTGACTTTTTAATGTTGATCTTATACCCTGCCATTTTGCTAAATATTCGAATGAGGTCTAGTAGCTTTTTTTACTGAGGCTTTGGGATTTTGTTTGCATAAGATCATATTGTTTGCAAATAGGAGACTTCCAGTTTTGGTGGGCAGCAAAGACAGCCAAGTAGGAAAGGCTCCATGGGGGAATGACTGAAACTCACAGAAGCCGTGATCACAGAACAACACCAGAGCTCTGGATCTACCATAAGCTCCAGCACATCAGATTCCCACACTTGCAAGTGAAAAAATCATGATATAAACAAAAATACTGCGAGTTAGGAATCTTTGGACACAGGACTACCTCTGTGGCCACCCAACAGGGCAGAGTTCAGAGGGCAGAGCTACAACCAGATGGGCAGAGGGAACCAGTGCTAAAAGTGGTGCAAAGATATTTGCAAAAGGAGGTGTGAGAGATTATACACATTATTTCCTCCTCTTCCCTGTAGTGTCTTCTTTGCCCAACCCAGATGCTTTCAGGCCGTTGGGTGGGTACACCTCCCCCAAAAAAATTTCCAGCACTGACCCCATAGTTTGCCCATGGTACAGAAAGGAGACTGGAGGCTACTAATGACATCAGCCTAGGGGTCACAACCCTAAAATTGACTTGTGTGGGACCGTTGGAGGCTGTGTCCTGTGGAGTCGGTTCTGGCTTGAGGTGACCTAGTGCGGGGTTTCTGAGGTTGTGGGTCTTTGTGGGAGTGGAACGCCTTGTCTTTCTGCCTCGGAACAGCTGGTGGTTTCAAGTTGCAGACCTAAAGGTTCACAGCCTAATTCATGACCACTGTACTACTGGAGCTCCTTCTGAAGGCCCTTTACCCAGACCTATATAGCAGGAAAAAGGCAGGCATGTCAGGCCTGACAGACAAACCATAGAACAATCTGTAAAACCCCAACATAAAAGTATGCAACTCTCTCAAGAATTATGCTGTGTACATACAGACACATAACTGACTTTCAGAGAAAAAACGAGTGGACAATATTTCTCCCATTAACTTCTCAATATCTATCCATGCACCTCCATGGTGGTGACTAGAGGAGGGGCCTGAGAGAGCTGATACACCCACCCGCTGCTGGAGGCTTCTACCATGCACACACACTGCCTGTGGACACTTGGCCACAGTTTTATTTTTGTTTCAAAGTGGTGGTTTTTGTCTCTGCTTTTATATTGCTTCTGTTATTGCGCCTTCTGACCACACATCTTTCCTGGAGGTAGGAGCTTTTTCTTCCTATTTTGACCAAGAAGAAACACCAATCATGACCATATAGCCAAGCTACAAGCATACCCCATAATATTCCAGCACTGAGACAAAAGCCAGTAATAGCTACTAAGCATTACATGTGAAAAGGGAAGCCTATCTCCTGATCATATCCACCAGGAGACACACAGTAAGCTTAGTAAAACAACAACAAACAACCATTTAAGCATTAAAAAAAACAAAAAAATCAAAAAATAAAACCCTCAAACACAACAAACAATCTCAAAACATGTCCCAAACCAGAAAAAAGTAACTGGGACAAATGAACTGGAGATAGACAAAGGCTGCCCAGAAGAAGAAGAGCAGGTTTTGGAATTGCCAGAGAAATAATTCAGAAGAATGATATGGAAACATATTCAAATGCTCTGAAAAGGGGTGGAGGAAAACAAGGAAGATGTCAGAAACGTACTACAAGACCAATCAACAAGATTGATTCAACAATGGAAACAATTCAAAACCTGAAAAAAGAGGTCCAGATGATTAATAATAAAATAACGGAAATGGACAATACACTTAAAGGGGAAAGAAGCAGAATAGAAGAGCTAGAAGCCAGAACCAGCGAACTGGAAGACAAATCACTCAATATTGCTAAGATAGAAGAGTAAGCTGAAATAAGGACAAAAATATCTGAAAAGAGTCTAAGAGTCATGTTGGATAACATGAAGAGGAAAAACTTAAAAATTATTGGCATTCCAGAACAGGAAGAATCACAGAAGTCCACAGAGGAGATAGTTGAAGAGCTTCTGGAAGAAAATTTCCGTCTCATCTTGAAAGATAAGAAGACAAACATTCAAGAAGTCAAATGTACCCCAGAAAGCATAGACCCCAAAAGATAGTCACCAAGACATATAATAATCAAGCTCTCCAAAATCAAAGACAAGGAGAGAATTCTAAAAGCAGCCAGGGATAAGAGAAGTGTTACTTACAAAGGCAAGCAAATCATATTAAGTTCTGACTACTCAGAACAAACTATGCAGACAAGAAGGAAATAGGTAGACATATACAAAACCCAAAAAGAAAAAAAAAAAAAAAAAAAAAAAAACTGCCAACCAAGAATTGTCTATCCAGCAAAACTATCAATCAAATACAATGGTGCGATCAAAACATGCCAGGATAAACAGAATCTATGAGGTTTTATCAAAACCAACCCAGCACTTCAAAACATCTTGAAGGGAGATTTTTGGGATGGACAAAAATCAAGAACAGACAACAACCAGAGATTGACAGGCATGGCAACACCACCTACAACTCAGTTGACAGATAGCAATGTCCAGAACAGAACAAAACTACAACAATGAATACAAAGGAGCTGGTAGGTCAACTGAAGAACAAAATAATATCAATGTTAGAGAAGAGATACATGTAGAGGAGGATGTCAAGTAGGTTACAGGATACAATAGATTCTCTGAAATGTAGAGAAAAATTATTAGACTATAAAGTAACCCCCCCAAAAAGTTAATATTTCACAACTTACCATGAAATTTAACTTCCAAGCAGAACAAGCAAACATGGAAACCAAGAAAAAACTGACAAGAGATAGCACACACACAAAAAAAAAACCCCCCACAAACTCAGCACAAGAAGGCATACAGAACAAAGCAATGAACAGCACTACCAAAAAATTAATGGCAGCAATTAATTCATACCTATCGATAATTACACTGAATGTCAATGGAATGAATGCACCATTGAAGAGACAGAGAGTGGCAGATTGGATAAGAAAACAAGATCCTTCAATATGCTGCCTGCAAGAGACATATCTTACACACAAAGGCAAAAACAGACTAAAAGTTAAAGGATGGGAAAAAAATATATACCAACCTAATTGCAAAAGTAAACATGCAGGAGTGGAAATGCTAATCTCTGATAAAGTAAACTTTAAGATAAAAATGAACATAAGAGATAAAGAACACTACATCATGATCAAAGGGTCAATTGAGCAAGATGACATAAACATAATAAACATCTATGCTCCAATAAAAAAAGCACCAAGATATAGGAAGCAAACCTTACTAGAATTGAAGAAAGAAATAGATAAATCTACAATTATAGTGGGAGATTTTAATATGCCACTTTTGAAAAGGGACAGAACAACCAGAAAGAAACTTGACAAAGTTACAGAGGAACTAAACAGCACAATCAACCAACTTGACCTCATAGATGTGTACAGAATATTCAACCCAACAACAGCACAATATACTTTCTTCTCCAGTGCACATGGAACATTCTCCAGAATTGACCATGCGTTAGTTCACAAAGTAAGCCTCCATAAATTTACAAACATTGAAATACTACAAAGCATCTTTTCAGACCACAATTCTATAAAACTAGAAACCAACCACAAGAAGATGAAGGGAATAAAGTCAAATACATGGTAACTGAACAACACCTTGCTGAAAAGCAACTGCATAAAAGAAGAAATTAAACATGAATTAATGAAATTCCTAGAAACAAACGAGAATGAAAAGAAAACATACCAAATTATTTGGGACATGCATAAGTGATGCTGATAGGACAATTTATTGCAATAAATGCACACATCCAAAAAGAAGAAAGAACCAAAATTAACTCATTAACATAGCATCTACAACAATTAGAAACTGGCCAACAGAGGGAACCTACAGTCACCAAAAGAAAAGAAACAATAGTGATAAGAGCAGAAATAAATGAGATGGAAGATAGAAAAACTATAGAAAGAATCAACAGGACAAGAAGCTGGTTCTTTGAAATGATTAATAAAATTGACAAAAAAATTGGCAAACCTAACAAAAAAAAAAGAGGGAGAAGACACAAATAACTCACATTAGAAACTACAAGGACGGTGTCACAACGGAACCAAATGAAATCAAAAGGATAATATCAGAATACTATGAAGAGTTCTACTCCAACAAATTCGAAAACTTAGAAGATATGGATACATTTTTAGAAAAACACGACCTACCAAAATTTAAATAGAATGAAGTAGTAAACTTGAACACACCCATAACAAAAGAAGAAATTGATCAGGTCATCTAAAAACTCCCAACTAAAAGAAGTCCAGAATAAAGAAGAGGATGGAAAACTCCCCAATACTTTTTATGAAGCAAGCATAACCCTCATACCAAAATCAGGGAAGGACATCATTAAGAAAGAAAACTATAGACCAATATTCCTCATGAAAATAGATGCAGAAATTCTCAGCAAAATCCTAACCAACAGAATCCAGCAGCACATCAAAAAAATAATATATCATGGCCAAGTGGGTTTCAGAAAAGGGTTGCAAGGATGGTTCAACATTAGAAAAACAATCAATGTAATCCACCACATAAATGAAAAAAAGGAAAAGATTCACATGATCATATTGATTGATGCAGAAAAGGCATTTGACAAAATCCAACATCCATTCCTTATAAAAACACTCAACAAAGTAGGAATTGAAGGGAAATTCCTCAACACAATGAAGAGATTTTATACAAAACCAACAGCTTATATCACTCTCAATGGAGAGAAACTGAAAGCTTTCCCTCTTTGAATGATAATCAGAAAAGGATGCTCTTTGTCACCACTCTTTTTCAATATAGTTTGGAAGTATTAGCCAGAGCTATATGGCAAGATAGGGAAATTAATGGCACCCAGATTGGTAAAGAGGAAATAAAACTCTCTCTATTTGCAGACGATATGATCCTATACATAGAAAACCCCAAAGACTCAGTAAAAGAGCTACTAGACCTCATTGGAGGATTCAGCAAAGTGGCAGTGTATAAGACCATCATTCAAAAATCAGTTGTATTCCTCAATAGCAACAATGACAGTGCTGAAACAGACATTAGGAAAGAAATACCATTTACAATAACTGACAAAGAATGAAATATTTAGGAATAAATGTATCCAGAGAAAAAAGAGACTTATACAAAGAAAATTACAAAAAAAATACTACAAAAAAGCAAAAGAGACTTACAGAAATGGAAGAACACACCATGTTCCTGAATAGGAAGACTCCACATTGTGAAAATGTCAATACTGCCCAATGCAATTTGCACATACAATTCAATTCCAATCCAGATTCCGACAAGATTTTTCAAAGAGATGGAAAAGACAATTACAAACTTTATATGGAAAGGAAGGAGACTTAGGATAAGCAAAGCACTGCTTAATAAGAATAAGGTTGAAGGCCTCTTATTCCCCGATTTCAAAATTTACTACATGACTACAGTGGTAAAAACAGCGTTGTACTAGTACAATGAAAGATACATTGATCAATGGAAAATAATTGAGAATCCAGAAATTAGCCCATCCACATACAGCCAACTGATTTTGAACAAAATGCCTAGCTATATTGCATGGGTAGGAGATAGCCTCTTTAACAGATGGTGCTGGCAGAACTGGAAAGTGACATGCAAATTATTGAAACAAGACCTCATGCCCTATACAAAAACCGACTCACCATGGATTAAAAACCTAAATGTGATTTCCAAAATTATGAAAGGGGGCTAGAAGCTGGTTCTGTGAAAGGACTAAAAAAATTGATAAACCATTGGCAAACCTAACAAAAGAAAAGAGGGAGAAGACACAAATAACACGCGTAGTGGTTATGAATAGGGCTGTGAGCTGCAAGGTCAGCAGTTCGAAACTACCAGCTGATGTGAAATGAGGGAAGAGGCACAAGAACACCCAGTCTTGCAGATAGTACCCACTTGACCTGGCTTAGATGGCTAGATGATCAGAACTCAACTAGAAGAAGAAAGAAGAGGGGGGAAAAAAGAGTAACCTGCTACACTTTGACGAATTTTACCTACACTTATAAGGAGCTCTGGTAGCATAGTGGTTATGAATCGGGCTGCAAACCACAAGGTCAAAACTACTAGCTGTTCCGCTGGAGAAAGATTTACGGCCTCGGAAACCCTGTACAGGGTTGCTATGAGTCGAAACCAACTCCATGTCACATAACAACAACAACATGGACGTAGTAGCTCAAAAAAAGGGAACTAAACTTTACAGCAGGGATCACTCCCACCCCCTCGGTACACAGGGTTGATAGGGAGGGGCAACATAGACATTGGCTACCCAAAAAGGTGGTGGTGGGGGGTGGCTACAAAGACAAGATGTGATTGGCTTACAAGCTTTCAAGAGGAAGCCTTGTTCCAGACAGGGCGGGGGAAGGTAGAATCACCAAAGAATGATTTCCAATCTGTTATTATCCTTTTGATTTCCTTTGTTTCCATTGTGATATCACTTTGTGGTTTCTTGTTGTTATGTGCCGTGGAGTCGATTCCGACTCATAGCGACTTTGTACAGGGTTTCCAAGGCTGGAAATCTTTACGGGAGCAGAAAGCCTCCTCTTTCTCCCGCGGAACACCTGGTAGTTTCGAACTGCTGACCTTGCAGCTCACAGCCCTATTCATAACCACTACGCGTGTTATTTGTGTCTTCTCCCTCTTTTCTTTTGTTAGGTTTGCCAATGGTTTATCAATTTTTTTAGTCCTTTCACAGAACCAGCTTCTTGCCCTATCCTTTCTTTAGTTTTTATGTTTTCTATCTCATTTCTTTCTGCTCTAATCTTTATTATTTCTCTTCTTTTGGTGGCTGTAGGTTCCCTCTGTTGGTCTGTTTCTAATTGTTGTAGATGACGTGTTAATTTTGGTTCTTACTTCTTTTTGTCTCTGTGCACTTATTGCAATAAATTGTCCTCTCAACACCACTTTCATCGTGTGCCAAAGATTTTGGTATGGTGTGTTTTCATTCTCATTTGTATCTAGGAACTTTGTGAATTCATGTTTTAATTTCTTCTACTACCCAATCGCTTTTCAGCAAGGTGTTATTCACTGCCATGTATTTGACTTTATTTACTTTATCTCCCTATTGTTGAATTCTAATTTGATAGCATTGTGATCTGAGAAGATGCTTAGTAGTATTTTGATATTTGTAAATTTATGGAGCTTTGTTTTATGGCCTAAAACATGGTCTATTCTGGAGAATGTTCCATCTGCACTGGAAAAGAGTGTGTATTGTGCAGTTGTTGGGATGAATGCTCTGTACACATCTATGAGGTCCAGATGTCTAATTGTGTTGTTTAGTTCTTCTATGTCTTTGTTAAGTTACTTTCTGGTTGTTCGATCAAGTTTTGAAAGTGGTGTATTAAAATCATCCACTATTATTGTAGGTTCATCTATTTCATTCTTCCAATGTATTAGAGTTTGCTTTATATATTTTGGAGCTCTTTCATTCGAAGCATAGATATTTATTATGGTTATGTCATCTTGTTCAATTGTCTCTTTAATCATGAGATAATGTCCATCTTTATCTATTATGCTGGTTTTTGCCTTAAAGTTTATTTTATCAGAGATCAGTATTGCCACTCCTATTCGTTTTTAATTGCAATTAGCTTGGTATGTTTTTCCATCCTTTGACTTTTAATCTGTTTTCGTCTCTGTGTGTGAGATATGTCTCTTGCAGACAGCATATTGAAGGATCTTGTTTTCTTATCCATTTTGCCACTCTCCATCTCTTAACAGGTGCATTTAATCCATTTATATTCCTTGTAATTATTGATAGGTATTGATTAATTGCTGCCTTTATTGTGTGTGTGTGTGTGTGTGGTGTTACTGTTTTCTTTGTTCTGTTTGTCTTCCTTTATTGAGTTCATGGTTTTTTTGTTCTTTTTTGTGAGTTTAATCATAGTTTTAAGGTTTTCATGTTCTTCTTGGATTTTCATTTTCTTGGTATGTTGTGAAGTGTTAAGTTTCTTTAATGTTGTCTTATAGTCCATTAACTTATCTCTCCATTTAGTGCAGTCATTTTTTCCTGTAATCTACCTGACCTTATAACCATCTGGAGCTCTGCTCCTACGTGTTTACCTTCTTTTATATTGTACTTGTTTTGATCATAGACTTACCTCCCAGATTCTCTGAGTTTGTTCTGTTCTCGACACTTCCTTCTGTCAATTTAGTTTTGTGAGGTGCTGCCACGTATGTCAATTTCTTGTTATTGTCTGTTCTTGTTGATTCTCATTCCACAGAAGTCCCTTTAGGGTGTTTTGTAGCACAGGGTTGGCTTCGGCAAAATCCCTTAGTTTCTGTTTATCCTGGAATGTTTTGATTACACCATCGTATTTGATTGATAGCTTTGCTGGATACAGGATTCTTGGTTGGCAGTTTTTTGTTTTGTTTTGTTTTGTTTTTCAGGCCTTTATATATGTCTCCCCATTGCCATTTTGCTTGCATGGTTTCTGCTGAGAGATCCAAGCTTAATGTGACTTGCTTGCATTTGTACCTAACACTTCTCTTTTCCCTTGCTCTTTTTAGGAGTATATCCTTATCTTTGATTTTGGAGAGCTTTGTTATATGCCTCAGTGATTTTCTTTGGGGTCTATCCTTCCTGGAGTTCGTTGAGCTTCTTGAATATTTATCTTTTCACTTTTCAGGATATTAGAGAAATTTTCTTCTAGCAGTTCTTCAACTATTTCTTATGTGGACATGTGTGATTCTTCTTGTTCTGGAACGCCAATAATTTTTAAGTTATTCCTCTTCATGTTTTCCAACATGAATCTTAGACCTTCTTCATATTTCTTAATCCTTTTTTCTTTTTGCTCTTCTATTTTATTGGTATTGAGAGATTTGTCTTCCAGCTCTCTGGTTTTTCCTTCCATTTTTTCAGAGTATTGTCTATTTCTGATATTCTATTATTGGTCATTTGGACGTCTTTCGGTAGGTTTTGAATTGCTTCCAATGGTCTATCTATCTTATTTGATTGTTCCTGTAGCACATTCCTGACTTCTTCCTTAGTTTTCTCAACTCTATTGTAAAGTGTTTTGCAACATTTTGTAATCATTTTTTTTAATTCCTTCTGAGGCATTTCCAAGGCCTGCCCTCTTTCCAGAATGGAGTCCAGGTCTACCTGTAGGTAATTTGTCTCAGACATTTTATCTTGTTTCTGGACATGTGCTGATATGGTCATCTGCTTTTGCTTCTTGGATATGTTTAGTGTTTATTGTGGCCTTAATACTTAATTGAGTATGTGTATTGGTATTTTTTGTGCTTTCTGATTGCTTCCAGGTAGAGGTGATCAGGATGTGGGATTGCCTTTTCACTCTTCTTATTGCTTAACTCAGAGTAACTTTCACAAGTGTTGGCTTCTTCCTTGGTGTATGGCAGTTGGTATTGGTTCTTGCCTGGGCTTTAGTGTTTTATAGAGTGCGATTGCAGCTTGAGTATATGGCAGCAGCTGCTGTCTCTTCTTGGGTAATATTGGGAGAGAAAGAGTCCCCCAAAGGTAGAAAGGGGAGCATAAAACAGCAAAACAGCACCAGCAAAAAACAAAACAAAACAAAAAAAGCATCAACAACAACAAGAAAAGAACAAAACAAATCTAGACTGAATATTGTAGTCTATAACTGCAGAAAAGGGAGAGGATTGAGAGAAGAGAGAAAAAAAATCAATCTATACCTCTGGTAGCGCAATGTTTACAAATCGGGCTGTGAACTGCAATGGCAGCAGTTTGAAACCACCAGGCTCTCCTTGGAAGAAAGACGAGGTGTTCCACTCCTGCCAAGATCCACAGCCTCGAAAACACTACACAGGCTTGCTATGAGTCGGAACACACTCCATGGGATATAGTCAGCCACCAATATGAGTATGGCTTAATGTCCTCTTTTACGCTTTTTGCCTTCAAAGCTGCCTGATAGATTTCAAAATGCCACTTTTTGTTTCTTTGCTGTACCTCAGGATTTAATTTAATTTTTGGCCTGCTTTGTTTTTAAGTGTTCTTTCCCACTCTAGATCCCTGTCCTGGACTTTTCTGTTTCTTTTTTTTTTTTTTTTT
>NW_006408685.1:235293-238687 GCF_000296735.1 Chrysochloris asiatica | reverse complement strand
TGCTTCTTGGTCTAGGTACAGATTTCTCAGAAGTACAAATAAGTGTTCTGGAATACTCATACTTCTCAATGTTGTCCATACCTTGTCATGATCCACACAATCAAAAGCCTCTGTGTAGTCAATAAAGAATAGGTAAACATACTTCTAGTATTATTTTCTTTCTTCGTGATGTCTTTCCCTGGGCTTGGTATGAGTGATATGCTTGCCTCATAAAATGTATTCAGTTTTCCATCCTCTTCTATATTCTGGAATAATTTGAGAAGAATTGGTGAGAGCTCTTCCCTGAATGTTTGGTAAAACTAACCAGTGACACTATCTGGACCCGGACATTTTTTGATTGGGAGTTTTTTGATGACCTGATCAATTTCTTCTTTTGTTTTTTGTCTGTTCAGATTTCTATTTCACTTTGTGTAAGTTTAGGTAGATTGTGTTTTTCTAAAAATGTATCCATCTCTTCTACATTTTCAAATTTGTTGGAGTACAACTCTTCATAGTATTCTGTTATTACCTTTTGATTTCCGTTGGTTCTATTGTGACTTCACCCATGTGGTTTCTAATGCGTGTTATTTGTGTCTTCTCCCTCATTTCTTTGGTTAGGTTTGCCAGTGGTTTGTCAATATTGTTATTCCTTTTAAAGAACCAGTTTTTGTCCTGTTGATTCTTTCTTTTCTTTTTCTGTTTTCTATCTCATTTATTTCTGCCATAAAATATTTATGTCTGTTCTTTTGGTGACTGTAGGTTCACTCTGTTGGTCTGTTTCTAATTGTGGGTGGTGGTTGTGTGCTATGGAGTGGGTTCCAATTTATAGCGACCCTGTACAGGGTTTTTGAGGCTATAAATCTTTACAGGAGCAAAACACCTCATCTTTCTCCCATGGAACAGCTGGTAGTTTCGAACTGCTGACCTTGTGGTTCGCAGCTTGATTCATAACTATGCTGGGTAATGCTGTGTTAATGTCTTAATTTTGTTTCTTTCTTCTTCTTTTTCTTTTTAATCTGTAAAGAATTTGTGAATTGAGTGTAATAACTATAATGAAAACAAATGGGAACAATGAGAAAATGGCAAGTGTGAACATTTATGCTTCTATCACATAGCAAAAACAATGATGATCTAGTCAGATCTGACAAGAAGTAAATCAACAAAATTTGAATTTTTCATGGTGACTATTTGAACTATGGATTTAGATCAAATAATGGTAATAGTGAACATTGCCCAACAATACATATTGTGCTTTTATTTTAGCCAGTGATGATTATTATGGCATTTAGCAGCTAAACTTCCAGATCATGAAGGCAAATCTCTACAACTATTTTTTTTTCCTTTTGTTTAAACAAACAAATTTATTTTCTTATGGATTAGGAGGCTAGAATTCCAAATTCAGGGCACTGACACTTGAGGAAGGCTTTCTCCATATGTCCCTTGGTTCCTGTTGGTGCTGTTATGTGCAACCAAGTCAGGACTGACTCATAGAATGAAACACTGCCTGGCCCTGTGCCAACCTCATAATTTTTGTGACTCTTGAGTCCATTACTCCTGCATTGTGCTAATCCATCTCACTAGAGATCTTTTTTTTTTTTTTTAATAAGTTTTTATTGTGAGGTTTACATGGAAGAATATTGTTTTACATTCATCTTATCGTATTTCGTTTCATTGCAATGATTACAATCCCCTCCAATGTCATAAAATAACCAAAGAGTACACCCCATAGGCCCGCCCCCTGGCCACCAGCACACAGCCCCTCTCACTCCCTGAGTGAAGTGTCCCCAACCGCTCCATCTGTCCAAGTCATCCTCTCTGTCTCCAACCCTAGCATATCTCCTTCTCTGGGTAGGGTCCAGATCCCCACTCTTCTCATTTGATGGTCCAAGGGACCTCCGCTCCTGGGCTGCAAGATCAATAACTCACCTCCTTTTGTCAAAAAATCTACCTCTATATTTCCTACCCCCACAGTCAGACCTGCTGGCAATTATTCACTATTGTAACACAAGAGTCTTATCCCCATTTCCTTCCACCAGCCCAGTCTCAACAAATTAGAAATCATTCAGTAGAGATTCTACCTTCCCCTGCCCTGTCTGGAACTAGGCTCCTTCTTGAAAGCTTGTAAGCCAGGCACTTCTTGCCTTTATAGGCCCCCCATTTTGGGTAGTCAATGTCTAAGTTACCCATCCCTATCAACCCTGTGTACCGAGGGGGTGGGAATGATCTTTATTGTAAAGATTTGTTCCCTTTTTGAGCTATTACATCCATAAGTATAGATAAAGTTCATCAAATTGTAGCAGGTTACTCTTTGTTTGATCCCCCTTTTCTTTCTTCTTCTAGTCGAGTTCTGATCATCCAGCCATCGAAGACAGGTCAAGTGTGTACTATCTGCAAGTATGGGTGTTCTTGTGTATCTTCCCTCACTTCATATCACCTGGATGCTTCACTATCTGCTCTAGTCCTCTGTGGCTATGTCATGGCCACTGGGCCCAGGAGTTCCCGGGTCTTTCTGTACTGCTGGCCATCCAGGTCTCCACCCAGGTTCACAAGGGTCTACTGAATGTACTCAGACTTAGCTCACAACTTCATTGCTGTTTTTCCCCTACTACCCATTATCGGTGATCAACGTTGTTACCAGCCAGAGTGCATGTCTGCTTGTGTATTCCTCTTGAGTCTTAGTCTTGGAAGGGAGTTTGCTCTGAGGTATCCCGACCACTTGCCTTGATGGCTCCTGGGTGAACAGCTTGCTTGCCCTTGTAGTAGTCAATGAAACTGCTATCATTTTTTTTCAGATTTTTCCTGCCGGTCTTTCTTTCATGAAGTATCTTCTGTTCTTCTGGACACTCCAGGCTGGTTTACTCGTCTTTCCAGTGGAAATTGCCTACCTCAGTTGCTTCTGGATGGGGTTCTGGATTCCACCTATGGTCTTATGCAATGTAAAGGCTCCATAGGAAGCCTCTTTCACTGGACAACTTCTAACCCACGTTAAGGTATTCCTACCAGTTATAGGCTGAAGACGAACTTACAAGCTTTCTGTAGTGATGTTTCTGGCTATTCCTTTCTACCCCCTCAAGTGTCTATTTTACAATGGTAGGAAATGGAAACCAAGATTCAAAAGACAGTCACACATCTTAACATTATTCCCCTCTTTTGCCCCTTCAAACCATGCCTCAATTCCTGTATCCTGGAGCCCTGTTGTTCCAAGGTTGTTCATGCCTCATCCTTTACTTCTGTCCCACTTAGCCCATGCGAACCTACCTAACTGTTCTCCCATCAGCCTTGTTATTCCATTCCTTTCCTCCTTCTTGTGTATTGCCCCCCCCCACCTCCCAGCACCCAAGCTATCCGTTGTCTATTCCCTATCCTGTGTTCTATCTTCCCCTCCCTCCTCTCATCCCATACATCTTGGTTACCA
>NW_006408685.1:230976-235187 GCF_000296735.1 Chrysochloris asiatica | reverse complement strand
CAGTATTTCTCCTTTTGTAACTTACTAATTTCACTCAACATTATGTCCTGAAGGTTCATCCATGTTATGTGGTGGCTTGCAGCTTCCTTATTGTTCTTCAAGGTAGCTTAGCATTCCATTGTGTGTATGTACCACAGATTCTTTATCTATTCTTCAATTGATGGACACTTTGGCTGTCTCAATCTTTTTGTTGTAAATAATGCTGCTATGAACGTAGGTGTACATATATCTACTTGTGTTATGGCTCATATTTCTTGTGGGTAAATACCAACTAGATGAATTGCTGGATCATACGGTATTTCTATTTTCAACCTTCTAAGGAAGTGCCATATTGCTTTCCAGAGTGGTTGGATCATTCTGCAATCTCAGCAACAATGTAGGAAGGTCCCTGTCTCTCCACTTCCTTGCCAGCATTTATAAGCCTCCACTTATTTGATCTTTACTATTGTTGCTGGTGTGAGATGATATTTCATTGTTGTTTTGATTTACATCTCTCCAATGGCTAGTGGTAGTGAACATTTCTTTATATGTTTGTTGCCTGCCTGGATCTCTTCCTTGGTGAAGTGTCTGTTCCTGTCCTGTGCCCATTTTTAAAGTGGGTTATTTGTCTTTTTCTTTAAGAGGTGTTGTAGATTTGTATATATTTTGTAAATGAGCCCCTTGTCTGATGTGTCATTGAAAAAGATTTTTTTTTTTTCCCATTCTGTGGGTTCCCTTTTTACTCTTTTGGTAAAGTCTTTTGATGCACATAAGTTTTTAATGTTTAGTATGTCACAATCATCTATTTTGTCTATTTTTGTTTGTGTAATTTTCAAAATGTTTGGTAGTCTATGCAATCCCTGTATTAGAGCCCTCACATTTGTCCCTATTGTTTCACTGATGACCTTCATAATTATGGGAGTCATATTTTGATCTTTAATCTATGCTGAGTTGGTGTTTGTATAAGGCATGAGGTAAAGGTCTTGTTTCAGTCTTTTGCATATCACTTTCCAGTTCTGCCAGCACTCTCCATTAAAGAGACGATCTCCTCCCCATGCAATATATCTAGGCATTTTGTCAAAAATCAGTTGGCTGTATGTGGATGGGTTAATTTCTGGATTCTCAACTCTGTTCCATTGATCAATGTATCTTTCATTGTACCAGTACCAGGCTGTTTTGACCACCATAGCTATTTAGTAGATTTTTAAATCAGGGAATGAGAGGCCTCCAACCTTGCTCTCCTTCTTAAGCAGTTCTTTTTTTATCCTGTGTTTCTTTCGTTTCCATATAAAGTTTGTCATTGTCTTTTCCATATCTTTAAAGAATTTCCCTGGAATCTGGATTGGGATTGCATTATCTGTGTAAATTGCTTTGGGTAGTATTGATATTTTCACGATGCTGAGTCTTCCTATCCAGGGACATGGTATGTTTTTCCACTATTCTAAGTCTCTTTTGGTTTCTTGTAGTAGTGTTTTGTAATTTTTTTTGTATAGGTCCTTTGTTTCCCTGGTGACACTTATTCCCAGATATTTTATCCTTTGGGTAGCTATTGTAAATGGTATTGCCTTTCTAATGTTTTGTCAGTGCTGTCATTCTTCCTATAGAGGAATCCAACTGATTTTTGTATGTTGATCTTATACCCTTCCACTTTGCTGAATCTTCCAATGATGTCTAGTAGCTTATTTTACTAAGTCTATGGGGTTTTCTATGTATAGGATCATATTGTCTGCAAATAGAAAATGTTTTATTTCCTCTTTGCCAATTTGTATGCCTTTAATTTCCCTGTCTTTCTGTATAGCTCTGGCTAAGACTTCCAGCACAATATTGAATAGGAGTGATGACAAAAGGCATCCATGTCTGTTCTTCTTAACAGGGGAAGGTTTTCATTTTCTCTCCGTTGAGAGTGATGTAGGCCGTTGGTTTTGTATATATGTTCTTGATTATGTTGAGGAATTTCCCTTCAATTCCTACTTTGTTGAGTGTTTTTATGAGGAACGGATGTTGGATTTTGTCAAATGCCTTTTCTGCATCAATTGATATAATCATGTGGTTCTTTCCCTTTTTCTTACTGATATAGTGAATTTCACTGATTGTTTGTATAATGTTGAACCATCCTTGTATCTCTTTTATGAAACCCACTTGGTCTTGGCATATTATTTTTTTTAATGTGCTGCTGGATTCTGTTAGCTAAGATTTTGTTGAGAATTTTTGCCTCTATGTTCATGAGGAATATTGGTCTATAATTTTCTTAATTAGTGATATCCTTCCCTAGTTTTAGTATGAGAGATATGCTTTCTTCATAAAAATATTAGGAACTTTTCCATCCTCCTATATATTCTGGCATAATTTGAGTAGAATTGGTGACAGTTCTTCCCTGAATGTTTGGTAGAACTAACCAGTGAAGCCATCAGGCCCTGGACTTATTTTGTTTGGGCGTTCTTTGATGACCTGAACAATTTCTTCTTTTGTTATGGGTGTGTTCAGGTTTTCTACTTCACTCTGTGTAGGTCGTTTTTTCTAAAAATATATCCATCTCTTCTAACTTTTCTAATTTATTGGAGTACATCTCTTCACAGTATTCTGTTATTATCATTTTTATTTCATTTGGTTCCTTTTTAACATTGCCCATGCAGTTTCTAATGCGAGTTATTTGTGCTTCTCCCTCCTTTCTTTTGTTGTTGTTGTTGTTGTTAAGTGTCGTGGAGTCTGTTCTGACTCATAGCGACCCTACACAGGGTTTCCGAGGTTGTAAATCTTTACGGGAGCAGACCGCCTCATCTTTCTCCCGCGGACCCGCTGGTAGTTTCAAACTGCTGACCTTGCGGCTCACAGCCCGATTCATAACCACTAAGCTACCAGAGCTCCTTTTGTTAGGTTTGCAAATTTTATTAATCTTTTCAAAGAACCAGCTTCTTTTCCTGTTGGTTCTTCCTATAATTTTTCAGTTTTCCATCTCATTTATTTCTGCTCTTATCTTTATTATTTCTTTTCTTTTGGTGACTGTATGTTCACTCTCTTGGTCTATTTCTAATTGTTGGAGTTGCTCTGTTAATGTGTTAATTTTGGTTCTTTCTTCTTTGTATGTGTGCTTTTATCGCAATAAATTTTCCTCTCAGAACTGCTTCCACCGTGTCCCAAAGATTTTGGTATGTTGTGTTTTCATTCTCGTTTGTTTCTAGGAAATTTGTGAAGTCATGTTTAATTTCTTCTTTTACTCAGTCACTTTTCAGGAAGGTTTTAGTCAATTTCCATGTACTCGACATTATTTCCTTAGTCTTCTTATTGTTGATTTCTAGTTTTATAACTGAAGAAAAAAATTCAAGCCTCACATTTTGTTATTGAAAGATTCTCTGGTCAAATTATTGATTGACGCAGAATGCATCAAGAAAAGATGGAAGGAATACACAGAGTCATTGTACCAAAAGGAGATGATTAAGGTTCAACCATTTCAAGAGGTACCATACGAACAAGAGCCAATGATACTCAGGGAGGAAGTCCAAAGTGAATTGAAGGAATTGGCAAAGAACAAGACACCAGGAATTGATGGAATAAAGATTGAAATATTTCAAGCAAGAGAGGCGGCACAAGAAGCATTCACTCATCTCTGCCAAGAAATTTGGAAGACAACTATCTGGCCGACTGATTGGAAGAGATCCATATTTGTGTCCATTCCAAAGAGAGGTGACCCAATGGAATGTGGAAATCATTGGACAATCTCTTTGATATCTCAAGCGAGTAAAGTTTTGCTCAAGGTAATACAAAAATGGCTGCAATCATACATTGACAGAGAACTTCCAGAGGTTCAAGCTGGATTCAGAAGAGGCCATGGAACGAGCGTTATCTTTGCTGATATCCGATGGATCTTGGCTGAAAGCAGAGAATATCAGAAAGATGTTTACCTATGCTTTATTGACTACACAAAGGCCTTCAATTGTGTGGATCATGACAAGCTATGGACAACTTTGTGAAGTATGTGTATTCCTGAACATTTAATTGTACTTCTGAGCAATCTGTACCTGGACCAAGAAGCAGTTGCTTGAACAGAGCATGGGAACACTGAATGTTTTAAAATTAAGAAAGGTGTGTGACAAGGTTGTGTTCTTTCACCATATTTATTCAATCTGTATGCTGAGCAAATAATATGAGAAGCTGGGTTCTATGAAGAAAAGTGTGGCATCAGGATTGGAGGTAGACTCATTAACAACCTGTGATATGCAGATGATACAACCTTG